>NC_056728.1:662245721-662363221 GCF_019279795.1 Protopterus annectens
TTAAAATGGTTTCAGTGACATACTATATATACTAACTCCAGGGTTGCACAACAATGGGGAAAAGGCCATATATAACTTTCAGTGAAATGTGTATCAGTGACTTGAGCTTTCAGTGAATTGTGCACAGCCAAATGTGTTTCAGTGAAATGTGCTTTCAGTGAATATTCCTAGACCCATATATATGTTGTCCCTTTAACTTTCCTGTATGGAGGACATCCTTCCTCTGTATGGGCAGCAGTGTTATAGACAGCAGGTAGCAATAACTCTTACAACAGGACTTGCAGACACAGGCCAATTACATATTTGTATAAGGTTCCAGACCTACAGACAGTGTGAGTAGTGTTGTTATATGCATTGTATGCCGCTAATTTTACAGGGTTTGTGTGTACATACTAGTTTAGCATGGAATGCAGTCTGTCTGTATAGCTCTCAACTGTGGGCTTATCCACATGATGGCCAGAGGATTGGCTGTTATGCTTTCTCTGTTCACCACACAGGTCTTGTCTCAGATATATCACTAGCATTCTGTCTATTGAGTGATATCAGTACATGGCTACATCCATTTGTGTTTCTGACTTCATATTCCTGAATAAGGGTATGTTGCAACCAATACTGTAACACCAGCAACTTTCTCAGTGTATAACAACAATATTGCAAATATGGCCCTGTTTTCCTGCCTCTGTCCTCCACCTATATACCAGGCTTTGTCCATATGTCATGCTGTAAGAGGTTAAGTAGTGGCCTATCATTATGTTGTGCTGGCATTTCTGTCATCATTCCAGTGATGTTGTGGACCCTCACACATATTGTGGGGTAAGGTCCATATATATATGTGGGCTACAGCTGGACAAAACATGCGTGTCCTTGTACAGTCTAGAGGTCAGTGTATGTAACACTGTTATATGCCCTTGTAAGTCATTCTATGAGGGAGGGGTATGCACCATATATAACCTAGGCTGTTACAACATGTGAGGGATATCAGTAGTAAGACACCATAAGGTATATGACTGTACATTTTCATACATTTCACCTTGGGAACATTGGTGGACTAGTGCTTACTTTCTTACAGACAGTTCTGTTTGTCAGTGTGATAGTGATGTTTTAAGTTAAGCATTGTTATGTAACAGATACATCTTCATTGTGACAACTTAATTCTTTACCCCCTAGGCATTGAGTACAGAGTGTAATTGGAGGCTGCTGAACTACATCTGCATTACTTACTGTTGACTGATTCTTATCTTCTGAGCCAGTGTTTCTTTACTGTTGGACTACTTGAAGGCCTTGGTCTGGACAGCAACATATGTTATGCTTTCAGATTACTGTATAAAATGTTTTGCTTGAGAGTTGCATTACTCAGTTAGTATGTATTTCAAACACATAACAGTTATATGAAATGGAATATACAACTGAAAGAGTACACAAATAAACATTTCTTATGTATGCAAACCTGTGTGTGGTGTCATATCCATTGACTTCTCTGTGGGTATATGTTTCATGCAATAATTGTCTTTTGTATGAAAGAATCAAACACTGTCCATTTTCAAAGGTGGTACCTGTAGGTGCACTCTCTAAATATGTATCTTCCTATACATATCTATATGTAGTAATATATGTATATGTGTGTGTATATGTATATACATATATGTATATATATATATATATATATATATATATATATATATATATATATATATCTGTGTGTGTGTGTGTGTGTGTGTGTGTGTGTGTCTCTGTGTGTGTGTATCTGCATATATGTGTGTGTGCATATGTATCATTGGAATGTTTACTGCTTCCACATTGTACATTCCCTATGGTAGACAGACTGTTCTGCATGATATCTTATCGATACCATCCTTACATTGTACATGTGAGATAGATTACTGTAAACTTCTTGTGATTATATTGTGTAGGGTCCTGGGTATGAGACCTGCAAGTGCTGGTATTGTGTTGCAAGGCAGTTCTGTTTGGCTGTTGAGAAGGGGATGATATCAATAATTACAAGAGGTACTTAAATTGGGCCCCCTCACCCCCATTAACGGTGCCTTTGGTCATATATGTATTTGTTGTGTTCTTTTATATATATATATATATATATATAGATATATATATATATATATATATATATATATATATATATATATATCTGTTTACATTTATATATATATATATATATATATATATATATATATATATATATATATATATATATATATATATGTAGACATATATAGATGTATACATAATATATATGCATCTACATATATAAATACATTTCCTCTACTGTTGAATGACTGTGCTGGATGATATGTTTGAGAAAACATCAGAGTTATTTATCTGACATGGCTTAGTGGTAAATCGCTATGGTGTGCAGGGTCCTGTGTTTGAGACTTGCAAAGGCTGTTTGTTTTGTTGCTTGGCAGAACAAAGGCTGTTGGATACAGAGTGATTAAGGCACTTTTAAGCAGTTGTAAGTGGGTTTGTGTGACGTAAGCAATGCTAACTTCCAGTTAAATTTTCTTACAATCAGCTGCTAAATAGCTTATCCTGTGTAGCCATTGCTTACCCCCACACAAACAGGTTTAATCCCACTTACTGCTGCTTAAATGTGTTTACTCATGCTTACCCCCATACTAATTTCTTTAAAATAAAGGAAATAGGGGTGATAGGAAAGTGGTGAAAAAGGGGCAAAAAGAGGGAAAGACAGTAGGGACAGTAACTAGGGATGTGCAGGATGGGTGTAGGTAAGGTCCATAGCTGCCCATTTCTTCTACAGCAACAGTTGTGCATATACACTGATTTGGAGGTAGATTTGGACATTCAAACCCCTGAGAGAGGGGTGAGGACAACAATAATATGTTGTGAAGTCAGTTAGACCAGATTACATGTGCCCAGTGGACACGTGTGTGAAATGGACAGCTATGTATAAGGCGAGATTTTTTTTTTTTTGAACAGATTGTTTTTTTCTTTTTTTTAAGGTGAGAGTGGGATGTTAGAGAAGAATAGTAGGTATATTTGGGGAGGTAGGTTGGGTAGGATGACAGACAAGACAGCATACAGAGGCGGTATATGACACATGTGGGGGGTAAACACCTTGGATGGGAAGGGGTGTTTGGAAGTCAGATGCCCATGACCCCCCAAATGGAAATAGTGGGACTGAGGTCTCCACCCATGGGCAGTTACCACTGCACCTTCACGTCCTCAAAAGTGGCTGTGCTGAAGGCTTGGCAGGAGAGGCAGGCTGACCCTCTAAATGCACCATGCGGCCCTCAAGCTGGAGTAGCTGATCTCCAAACTCCCTGCGGAGCTCGCTACGCACCAGACCCCAGACCTGACGACGGCTGATAATTTCCTGTCTGCACCCGCTCCCATGGGAGGGGGCAGCTTCATCCCCTGAGTCGGTTCCAACCAAAGCTGGTGCAGGACCAGCAGACAAGGAGGTCCCAGGGTGGGCCCCAGATGTGCTGGTGCCTGGTGCCATGGCCAGATGAGGTGGAAGAGGTGGGTCCACTGGGACCAGCCTTCCCAAACGTGCTATGGTGTTGCAATCTTAAAACATATGTGGGTTAGTAATAGTCAGCACATTCCAGTATTAGGTATAATAGCATTCATAGATATTCCCATTAACCCAAAACACCAGATATGGAACATTTGCATAGCTAACAGAACACATGCATATATGGAACCATACTGGCCATTACAACAGCATGCAGGTTACATTGATGGCAGCATGCCACCAATGTGGGAGTATTTCAACATGACTCATGCATAGAAACATATTTCAGTATTTATCAAACAATAGGACATATGTCCCAACAGTAGATTTAATTGTGCACATATCCATTCAGTTGTGTATTGAGATTATTGTTGCAGATATGGTGGGAGGGGGGGAAATGTCAATTAACAACTTCTATATCTCTGTAGTTCTCACTACTTTCTTAGTCACTGCTGTAATCTGTACATTACAGGTATTATTACACTACCCTATGGCCTTAGTTTGGACAGTGGTATTTTTGTAGACAACTATATACGTAAACTGTGTTTTACCTACAGCATACACCTCTTACCTAGTATACCTCTGGAGGTATTGTTTGTTAACATTACCTGACTGCTTCTATGCATATTGCCAGATTCCAGATTGATGTTATGCACATACCTCTCAATCTCTTATTGCACACACTCTGGTCAAGACTAGACAACATGCAGGTGGAACTGGGACATATTTTGACAATTGCCCTCATAAACCTTTGGTGAGTTGCTACAATGACAGGTTTTTTTTCATATACATTTTCTGAATATTTACAGGTCTGACAATCAGTTATATGTCATTAAAAGCTGCCTACATTTGAGAGATTATCACACTGATTTGCCAGAAGGACAGGGTAACAAGCATTGGATATGGGCCAATTATCTGGACATTCCAAACAAATCTGTACAGTTGAGGGGTATGATTATGCATATAGCTTACTACCACTCCCAGGATTCGAATCATGGCTGTGCCTGCTAAAAGTAAAACAGTGTACATCACAGTTGAGTGTGCTATTTAGATATTGATGTTTATCTCTTCACTGTTTTCTGTCTATAACTCTCCCGTGGTTTTACAATCTGACCTTGTAAATACAATAGCCTTATACAGGGATTCCTAGACAGTTTTATTATCTAGCACAGTGTGGGTGACAGTGATGAGTAATACATTATTATTCAGAGTAACTGCAACATTAACAATGCCATACAATACCAGAATAAACAGTACCAGTCCGGGATTTCAATATTTTATTTCTAGGCACAGTTTTCTTATCTGACAGACCTGTGGAGGGTACTTGAATGTTGCCTCACATATTACCAGATTCCATGTTATTATTATGCACATAAGTCTCACTCTGTTACTGCACACACACTCTGGTCATAGCTTCACAACATGGGGATATAGATGGGACATAATTTGCATATTACTCTCATAACATTTTGGTGAGTTGCTAGAGTGACAGGCTTGTTCTTATAGATATATTTCTGATGATTATGATGTCTGACAATCAGTTGTATGTCATTATTTGCTACCTAAACTTCTCGGATCATCCCACTGATTTGCTAGGGTGACAGGGTGACAGGCAGAAAAATTAAGCCAATTATCTGAACTTTCAGACAAAATGTGTATAGTTGAGGGGTATGATTATGCATACAGCTTACTACCACTCCCAGGATTTGAACCATGGCTGTGTGTGCTAAAAAGACAACAGTTTATATCACAATTGAGTGCACTATTTGGATTTTGTTGTGTATCTTTTCACTGTTTTCTGTCTAAGTCTCCCCCAGTTGTACAATATGACCTTGTGATTACAACAGTCATATACAGACATTCCTACACATTTTATTTATGTAGCACAGTGTGGGTAACAGTGCTTAATACAACAGTTCTATTAAGAGAATGCAACACTACATTACCATATGATACCACAGTAAACACAAGCAGTCCAGGACTCAGACCTTTATTGCCAGGGTGTTACCCTTTTATTTACATACAATGTATATGAGACTCTTCCTGCCATATTGTCTGATTTATTCAGTACATCCTATACACAATACAGGTTTTATACTGGCAATTAACTTTCTACTACTTTTAGGTTCATTTCTTAGGACAGCACATGCAAGATTATTACTAATCTGCCTCACAAGGCAGCCTTTGCAGCCTACATGCATGGGCTTCCTGATTCACAGCCCGCTCCACTGCCACTGTCAGAGACATAAGAGGAATATTTAGCCATACCTATCCATAATATACATGAGCTAGGCAATTATTAAACAGTTAGTAGAATGAGTACTTACACACTGCTGGGATATCACCCTGCCTAGCTTCTTGGATCCACTGATCCAAGAGCTCCCTCTACCTCCATTTTAGGTCGGCTTAGTGATGCCTGACCTGTGCACCAGTTCGAGGGATGCCAGTGGCACTGATGAGGTCACAGGCAAGATGGTCCCAGGCTTCCGCTTTATATTGAGAACCCTGGTACTGGCCCTGCAGCAATCTCTCTTCATGGTCTTTTACCAGGAGTCCTGCCATGACCATAGGCTCCTGGATGCCCCAGCGCTGCACTCAGAAGTGCGATCCTTCCCCATCACTGGCCATTGTGCCTGCAGGAGGAAGCTGCAGCCAGTTATGAGACGTATTCCCACCTGTGGGGTTTAAATAGGGCCGATTTCCCTCACTTTGCTGTGTTTGGACAGTTTTGAAAATGCTATGCTATGGGCAAACCTGCTTAGTTAAGGTTGGTGTTGCTTAAATGGGCATACCAATGGGCAAATCTATTTAGCTGAGCTACGCATTGCTTACACCTGGTAAGCAGAGGTGTGCAATGCTTAGCATTGCTTATTTTTAAATGTGCACACTATTTGGTGTTTGGTATTAATTTATCATTCATTTACATGTTATTTATTTGTTTAGTGTCCGTGATTCATGTGTATGTACACTTTATGGTGTACTTGTGTTTATCGGGGGATTTCACCACTTTATTACAATGACACCTCACATCTCGACTTAATTACTCATTTCACAAATATATGTTATTTAGTAGGTTATACAATAACAAATTGTTTATAAATTCCTTTCACATGTAAATTGTGATTTTGCTATAGTGAGGATCTGTTTGGGTATACCTCAATTTTATGCACAGCTGGTATGGTGCAATAGTAAATCACTGTGGTATGGTGTGCAGGGTCATGGGTCCAGGACTTGCAAAGGCTGATTATTTTGAGCAGGACAGAACAAGGGATGTTGGATACAGAGTGAGTAAGGCACTTTTAAGCAGTTGTAAGTGGGTTTGCATGGGTTTGCATGACAGTAAGCAATGCTAACTTCCGGTTACATATTCTTAAACTCAGTTAGCCTCTAAATTGCTTATCCTGTGTAGGCATTGCTTACCCCCACGCAAACAGGATTAAACCCACTTACTACTGCTTGAAAGTGCTTACTCCTGCTTATCCCCACACTAATTTAGAAAGAAAAGAAAAATGGCTCTTGGGAAAGTGGTAGATTTGGACACTTTATACATTTTTTACACTATTTGCTGTATGACATTGATTTACCATTCGTTACACATTATAACTTTGTTTAGTATCCCTGAGTCATGTGTACATATACTGTATGGAGCACTTATGTTTAAATGTGGACTTTGCCACTTCATTACAATGACAACACACATCTGCACTTAATGCAGTATTCCAGTTCACAAATATATGTTATTTAGTAGGTTATACAGCAAAAAAATGTTCATGAATTGCTTTCACATGGAAAATGGAATTTACTACAGAGTGGATTGAACCGGGACTGACTACTTGTAAAGTGAATGCTTTAATCATTACACTATTGCAGTACTGGTTATATTGAATGTATCTTGCAATTTACCTTCTTGTGCAATTTAAGCTAGAGAATGTGTAGCTAAGCAATGGGCAAACCCACACAGCTATGGTTACATTTAATCAGTTTGATAAAATAAATATTTGTAGATTTATTTTCTCTAAGAAGGGGCATGTTTCACTTATTGCTATGAATTTCTGCATACATCTGCACATTTGACAGAAATCCTGGCATGTTTATGTTGCTATGAGCGTAGGGGTTTCCTGGAAAGTGGGACTTTGACATTTGCAATGGCTGTGGGTGTGTTTTGTCCTGCAACATGTCACGTTTGTACACTAACAGTCTCACTTTGGGCATTTGAAGAGGTGGCAACCCCTATGAGTGTTCTTGCTCATTGGAATTGCCAGATGGCAATTCTTGAGTGCAGGGGCATGTATATTGTGAGAGGTCTGCCCTCAGGCACACCCACTGCATTTGTCCATGCTCCATGTCTGTTTAGGAGCAGAGGCAGCATGCCTTCATAATATGCATGGTGTGCTACTGTGCTGCTCTTAAATGGTCATTTCTGTGCAGGATTAAGCTATTCCTGCATGGAGGTTTACTGAATCCTGGGGTATGTCTATTAATGAAGTCAACATAGCTTATTCTAGGATAGATCTGAACCTGGAAGAATTTTTATTAGATAATAGAATAACGAATGATATTTATAATTTTTTGAAGGTAAAACATCCTACCCTAGCCACAATTTTTGGGATCCCCAAAATACACAAAGATTCAGAGGATCCCCCTTTCCACCCAATCATCTCAGGCAGCAAGCCAATTTTTTTTTTCTTTGGGGTCATTACTGATCATGCATTAAAACACATTTATGAAACGGTGACACATTTGGTCAAAGATGCCTGGGATTTCCTACGTAGATTAAAAATGGATTTATGGGATAAGGATTTGATTTTTTTGACTATTGATGTGGTTGATTTATTTTCGTGTATCCCTAAAGAGGAAAGTCTGGAAAATTTTAGCAAATATATGGAATGGTACTCTGTATTTGATTTGGAAAAAATCCAATTGTTGGTGGAATTTATGTCTATAGTTTTAGATAATAGCATCATTTATTATGAGGTGAATACTATAGGTAAACCAGAGGTGTGGTAATGGGGGCTGCTTATGCCCCCATTTTTGGTGATATGGTTTTGTTGGAATGGGAACAACAAAATGTTTTTCAGAGTAAATTTATGTAGAAGATCAGGTATTATGTAAGATTTTTGGACGACATTTTTCTCCTTTGGAAAGGGACGTGGGAACAGGTGGAGGAATTCTTTCTTTATCTTAACTGCACTAATCCTTATTTGAGATTTACCTATAAAGTGAATAGGCATGGCATTACATACATATGTCACTCAAACACTGTATCTGAATCAAGAATTTATAGGAAAGCGACATTTAGTAACTCCTATTTAGAGTTTTCCAGTTGCCATCCCTATGTACAAAAGAGGAGCATTTTGAAGGGCCAGTGTTTTAGAGCCACATGAATGACCTCTAATTATGATGACATGGCAGAAGAAATGGACATAATAGGTGGTATGTTTATTAACAGGGGACACCCTGTGAAAATGGTGAAGAATGTAATCCAGTATGTGAAACAACAGTGGGGTAAATTATACAAACCATTATTAGGGGTATGAATGGGCTCCAGGAATAACAACAAAGAGAATGGAGAGTATAGGAGAGCACTTATAATATAACACCTCTGTGGACAAAATAAAAAAGGTGATTTTAAACAATTGGAATGTTCTTAAGTGTGACAAAGAGATATTTAAATATTTGGGGGTGAAACCAAATTTTGTACACAAAACAGGAGTGAATCTTAAAATGAAGTTTGAACAACGTGCAGTTAAAAAAAAACATTAGGGGATTAAATTGTAGTGGCATGAGGAAATGTAGGTGTTGCAAATAGTGTTTTGCAATATTAGAAGTGGATTGTATGACTTTGAAAAATACAAGTAAGAACATGATATTTTTTAGGAGAGGCAATTGTAGGTCTAAGCATCTAGTATACACAGCCAAGTGTAATACCTGTCCAGGATTTTATATAGGTAAGACAGGCAGGGAATTGAGGTGTCATATATATGAACATTTATATCAGATAAAAGAAAATACGAATAATGCTCTTTATAGGCACCTGTCCACTAGGAACACATGCCTTTCTTTTACATTTGCCATAATAGAAATTGTGACTAGGAATCCCAGAGGGGAATTTAAAAGACTTTTAGAAGAGAGAGAGTTAAAATGGCAATTATTACTAAATGCCACTACATTTCTGGGCTTGAATAATCATATGTCTATTAAGCCTCTATTAGAGGAGAGATAGTCTTTTTAAGAAGTGAATGCCAATTTTTAAGTGATTGATTGTAACACATCAGTGTTACAATGTTTTAACATGTTTTTAGATACATATAAGAAAGTGTTTTTTATTGAAAAAAGACATTTAATTTTTGAACTGCTTTGGAAAATATTCTTCCATTAATTTTTGATTGTATAATTGTGGTGGGAAGAAAGTGATTGAGCAGGTTTTGGTTTTAATTGATGGGAGTGGTGACACTATAAAAGAGTGTTAATTTTTGTATTTGTGATTCTGAAGAAGTCCACATGAAATCCTGAATAAAACTGTGTTGGAATAATCATTGGAAGGGCAATCTTTATTGTCAGGGGTATCAGTGCCTTCATTGTTCATTCATCCCTTTTTTCTGGTTGTTTTGGATTACAGTGTATTTCAGACTTTTATTTTCTTAATATTTCCATGACGGGGGACTTCATCGATTGCTTTTATTTCTCTATAGACCTCTATAGAGTATTATATTTTAACTACATCATCTGGTAGTATTTTATATAGTTCTAGTATAAGACTATCTAAGTCCAGCTCCTTATTATTTTTTAACCTTTTTGTTTGATCTTTTATTTCTGTTAAAGTGAATAGTCTGTAGATTTTTTTATTTGTTCATTTGTTATTTTATTAGTTAAATTTTCTCTTAGGAAAGTTTCAACTATATCATCATTATGTGGGTTATATGCAGTATTATTTATATTTTGATAAAATATTTTAAAGTCCTCAATAATACCTTTAATATTTGTTCTTCATTCTTTTGTATTTTTGTATGTATTATCATTTTTTTGATATGATTTAGGTTATTTATTTTCTTTGATCTAAGAGCAAGTTTATGCAAGCTTAAAGGGTTTACTGAATATGCCTGAAGTTTTAGTTTGTCCAGGTTTATTGAAACTTTATGATTTAAAATTTCAACATATTTTGTATTTAAGATTTTAAGTTCAGACTGACTGATAATGTTATTTGGTTTTAGATTTAACTTTAGTGTGTCTATTTTTGCCTGTAGTATATTAAATTTGTTGTCCCATTCTCTTGTTTTACTAATATACCTGCTTATAAGTCTTCCATCTAAGTAAGCCTTCAATGAATCCCACAGGACAATGTCAGCATTCATGTTTATTTGTAGGATGTATTTGATTTCTTTAACATACCAGTCCTTAATCATTTTATTTTATTAATGCATGCTAGTAATATCCTGTGGAGTATTAAATTGTCTGTTTTTAAAATAATATTAAAGATTATAGCATTATGGTCTGATAATGGACACAAAACTATTTAAACTTTTCTGATATATGATAACATATTGTTTGAAATAAAAATTTTATCGATATTTGTTTGTGTTAAATATCTATATGAATAATGGTTAAATTGAGGTGAGTTTGTTTTCCTTAGCTCATATATATCCTTTAAATCCATTAGATTTATAAAATTTGTTAAGTGTTTAGCTGAAATGTGATTCTCAGCTTTCTAACTGCAATGGAATCTTTGTCTGATAAAATACAATTAAAATCACCAGCCATTATGACTTCACCTTTCATCTAATTGGCTATAGAGTCTAAGTATTTTTTTGTATCTTTAGCTCCAACCCCTAGAATCCAATAAGAGTTCACCAATGTATATAGTTTTCTGTTCCACTCAATTATAACAATGCTTAACATACCATTTAGCAACACAGGCATCTTTTTACTTTATTCATTACTGGTGAATTCTTCCATAAAATGAGGGTGCCTCTTCTTTTATCTCAAAAGCCAGAACCTGCTTAAACCAAGTAATTCTTTAATGAAAGTGCATTTACATCTCTGTTAGTCAATGCGTTTCCTATAGAAATACTATTTGAGCTATATATAATTGCAAGTATTTGACCAGACTCCCCACTCTTTACTGGATTATTTAATCTATTAATATTAAGAGACATTTATTTAAAATCAGACATTTATATAACACAGAAAAAACACAGATATAATGAAATCACATTTATGTACAGAACTTATATATTTTATATTTATATATTTTATATATGACAATTTAAAATCTTCAACTACAGACAAAACTTTTAAAACCAATAATAAATTACCTAATAATCTAACCCTAAATATTCTACCATGGAATAACGTATTCCTAGTTTTTTGAAAAAAGACAAAGTATATTTCAAACTTTCTGTTGGACTAACAACTCTCATGCTTCTAATTCATATTAATGTGTTTAATTTTTTAGTATGTATCATGTTAAGAAAGCCTGCCAGTGAGTTATTATGAAAAATCCAAAACTGAACAGGTGTTCAGAATCTTTATAATAAATTGACCAAACTGAAAATCTCTATAATCATCTTTCCCTGTACCACACATTATCTCCCTGGTCTACTACATGGAAGAAGTCAGTTGTTATTTTCATATTTAGTAATTTATAGGTCAGATGATTTTGTATTTTTCTATGTTATTTACTATGTGTAAGGTTGTTCATAGGATCATAATTTCATAAATTAGTACAAGGTTAACTGTCCTTGTGGGCCATTCCAAGCCCAGTCAATTACTACATGTGAGAATCAAATCCTGCACCTTGGGCCTATAAAGTGAACACCTTAATCAATATGCCAATCTCCCACCCTTGTAGACATTTATATTCTTTAACTATACACATATTTATTTGTTCTGATCTGTTTTTATTTCTGCTTGTACACTATGGGGGATTTCAATAAACCCTACACTGAGAGATTCTCCATGTAGGAATAGTGTAGCATCCCGAGCATGGAATATGGCTGCTGAGTGATCCACGAAACAGGGCTAGGGGCATGCATGAGTGTGCAGACACCTTGCAAACACAGAGATGTCCGGGAATTCAAATCACCTCATCTACTGGTGAAAACCATGCAAATAAGGTGATTTTCTGATTCAGGAAGCAGAAAGGCATGTGCGTAGGTGCCATGTCAGCAGAAAAAATGTACACACTTACAAACTGTGTACCAGACTACAAAATTTAAAAGGGGGCTGTAACAGCCCTGATAAAAGCTTGTATATGTCACAGAACTCATGCAAATGGCCAAAACTCTGACCATTTATTTGAAAATGCAATATATTAAAAATGAAACTTTTTTTAATACATATGCCACATTTAAGTGGTGTGCAGCAATGCACAAATATGCTATTTTGCAAAAAAATAAAATAAAAAGTGTAAAATAGAAATATAAAGGTATGCAAAGTTATTGTATAAAACCCGCGGTAGTGGTGCTGCGGTAGCATTGTACCCTCACAGCAAAACGTTGTCCCATTCGATTCTCAGCTAGAGCATCTTCTGTGTGTAAGCATGCGTGAATGGGTGTGCCTTCATTGAAGGTTGTGCATCAGAGCTGGTAACTCGGCATGTGAAAAAATCCACTACCAAACATTAGCGGACCGAAGTTCTGCTGTGGTGACCCCTAACCAGGATAAGCCGAAAGACACAACAATGGCAAAGTGGCCTGCATGCAGAGTCATACAATGGCAGATTATAGTGATAGCTAAGGAGGTAGGCCCTGGTAGTGCTATATCCAGAGTATACACAATTAGGTGTATGCAAATGAGCCAGGGTTATTGAATAGCAAAGTGGGCCACTGTGTCCATAGGCACTAACCATGGTAGGGCTAAAACTGTGTTGGTGTAGGCAGAACAAATAGCTAACATTAAAAGAGGATGTGTCATGGCATGTGTAAGCAGATTCGAGCTTAGCTGCACCTATTTGCTGTCAGCTAAGCACAGCTAAATGGGGAGAGGGTGTCTGAGGCTTCTAAGCTGTACTTAGCCCCAAAGTGCATATTTAAGCTGGTTAAAAAAAGCTAAGCATGCCCATTTACAGAGGAGGTTCTAAACTTCTGAGCAATGTTTATACTAGCACCATGGGTTTGTATGGCGTGCTGCAGGACTTAGCAGTAGAAGATATTAAAAACATAAAAGGAAATAGCCTGAGCAAGCCAATCAAGAATAACAGACTGATAAGCTCTGTTCCACTGATACTGGCCCATTCCAACCCCTCAGTGATATACCTGGTAGGTGCAATGCATCATAGTTAGCCAATCACACAGGCTGCATCTGCAGCACACCAGTATAAAGTATGCATACACCCTTCAATTTGATTTTTCCCACAAACTCTGCACCATTGGAGTACAGACTTGGGAATTTTAACTGACAAAATGACAGGGGCTGCTGCTGCTCTGCTATGTCTGTATGCACTACAGGCTGAGGTCAGTGGTGATGATGATGTTGACAATAGGCCCAGACTGAGGAGGAGAAGAATGTTCAGGCCCATGGTAACCTTTCAGGGGCTACATGAACTGGAGACAGTAGAGTCCTACAGGGTGGACAGGGACATACTGCGGGAACTCACCGAGCTCTGCTGCCCTCACCTCAGACCCAGAGCCAATAGAGGGGAACCCATCCCAGTGGAAACAAAGGTATATGCAGCTTTAAGAATACTAGCTACAGGTACTTTCCAAAGACCTACTGGGGACATCATGTGGGTCACACAGGCATCCACATCCAGGATACTCCACCAGTTCCTGGATGTCATGCTAACAGATGCCAGTGAGCACATTTATTTCCCCAGCACCCATGAGGAGAGGACAAGCAATATGCATCTCTTCCACCATGTAGTACACTACCCAGAGGTACTGGGTGCCATAGACTGCACTCATGTGCACAACAAAGCACCACCTGGTGAGGAGGGTAGAGTCTACATCAACTGCAAGGGGTATCACTCCATCAACTGCCAGTTTGTGAGCAATGCCCAAGGCATTATCATCAATGTGTGTGCTGGCAGCCCAGACAGTTATCACAACTCCAACATTTGGCACACATCACAGCTCTACCAGGCATTTGCCTGGGGGACATCTCATATGGCCATCTAGTGGGGGATGCTGGCTATGCGCTGGTACAGTGGATGATGACACCAATCAGAAATGCACACACACCAACTGAAGAACGCCATAATGAGGGACACGCACAAACTAGAAACATCAGGGAGTGTGTGTGTTTGGGCTGCTCAAGTCACAGTTCCACTGCCCTGCAGTACTCTCCAGCCACATGAGCACATATGTTCCTAGTATGTGCCATGCGACACAATATGATCTGTCAGAAACAGCTGCGGCAGGAACATCACAAGGAAGGGAGACACAGCCCCCTACTATTGCCAAGGTCTCCACAGGCATAGGGGGACTCATAGGAGGAATCCCCTTAGCCTGTCCTTGTAGGCAGATGTAGGAGTGCCCAGTATGCCTTGGCCTTGGCAAAGAGGCAACACATAGCACATACACTGGTAACCTAGGGACCCAGAGACTGACACCTCACTCCAACTCACATTCACACAGTAAACAAATGCCATCCACATCACACTACTTGTACCTTACAATGTATAGGCTGTGCACTGCATGAATCCAACAGAGTCAGCTCTGAAACACTGTCCTCTGAACTGCTGCAACCACAAAGTAAGTCACTCTACTTAGCAACAAATGAATGGGGTAGTAGACAGTGGTAGCATATGCATCGTATTGCTGCATGTATGCAAGGGAATGGAGTGGGTTACTGGGATAGCAGCAGACAGCGGACAGCTATGTGGGACAACAGAAACTCTCTGTCAAATACTGGCTGCCCCAGAATATGCAGTAGGTCCCAAGCCAGCAAAACTCACTGCACTATGTGAGGGACTTACAAACAGTGGGGTAACAGGACAGATGCATGGATATCAATGTTGGAGTCCCATACATACCTCTCAACCTCTTAGAGCAAGAAATCTGTACAAAGCAATATAGAAATGTGGGGCAAAGGTCCAAAAACAGGGACAATTGTTAAATATTGCTCTTACAAACATAGAAAGGTGATAGAATAACAGGTTTTGCAGTAGCATGAATTCTCTGAAGGGTAAGAAGTCTGAAACTCAAATGTCTGTCATTACTTTCTAAATTCAGTCTTTAATGATTTCCCTGTAATTTTACAGACAACCACAATTTTATGAAAAATGGACCAAAAATGCGAGGCAAACAGCTGGACATTTTGGCAGAAATCTATACAGTTGAGAGGTATGGTCCCCTACCCCGGACACACCAGTGTTCCCATAGAAGTACAGTAACAGTTATGTTTGTAAGGTAATAGCAGTAGACCACACATTCCCAGGGCTATCCCAATCAACTTGCTTTCATGTTCCATTTCCACAATATGCAGGGGTCAATGTGATATGTATGTATGTGGTTAATAGTGTCAGGAAGTAAACAGCATTGACTGGTGGCTGTTGTGGCTCACTGGGCTAAGTGCATTACTTTGGATGTCAGCGTCCATGGTTCGAGACTAGCTGTGTCTGCTGTTTTGCATGTGAGCTACACCATTGGTAGGAGTTCTACAGGCTGTCCACAAGTCAATATTTGTTACTGCAGGAAAGCTAGACAATGGAGGGACAGGGGGCCACAGATATGGAGAGTACAGAGCTCTGAGTAACCTAGATCGTGCCTAGTAGAACAGCATTTTGTAACAAGTCAGTCTAATGCCAGGATACAAAGACTGCCATGTAACTGTGTCAGTACTGACAAGTCAATGGGCACCATCCATACCCCATGACTGTCAGGGTTTCTCAGAATGTCCACACATATGCCTCATATATCTGTTCTGTTTTCATAACATTGCATTTGTCTGGCAAACTATTGGCAAACCAATACATGTTGATGTGAAAACATCAATGACAGATGGCTAAGATGCAGACTTCATAACCTCTAAGAAAATGCAAGCTAATACAAAACCAGTCAACCAACTGGCACAATGCTGGCCAACCTGCTAAATAGGTACAGTCAGATGTGTGCAGTCCACAGACCTATGTGTGATGTTATGACTTCTACCCAAGTCACAACATAACTACAACTACATAACAGCAGCAATTGTGGACAAAGCCTGTGACTGGAGCAGAGCAGGATAAAAAGCCACATATAAGGGGAAGGAGGAACCACTGACCAGACAAACATAGAATGTATATACTTTGTGCAATAGCAGGGATTCCCTGCACTGTATGGAATCAGTAGACAAATGTCTGTCAATGGTTCCTTACATTAATCTATCCTGATCTGCCAATGACATACCAAGACATCACAGTGCTGTGCAAAATGTACCTCACATATTATGCACGACTCTGCTCAGTCCACTACACTCTTACCATCCTAGATATGACTGAGTCAATAAGGATATCACACTGCCAGGAGATCCCTCAGTAGTATATCAGTGAGGTGCTGGATTATTTACAGAGCTTCATCAGCCAATTGGCTGTAGCACACAAAATCCTGGACTGGATTACAGGTATGCTTGGCCTGGAGTCCCACTCTTACTGTTGATGGTCATACTGGACATGCTCCTACACTTAGCTACTTTCAGCCCATGTCTGAATCCACATATGAAAATAGAACTGGGATGTATATATATATATCCCTTCTGCATACAAACAGCTATGTACACCTTAACTGTCTATCCCCACCCGCATCAGACATGTTTACCCCATCTATCCATATGTGGTACATATAAAATATATCTGGATCTGCTGAGTGTGATATGCATACAAATATATAGGTAACATATGCAAATGTTTTATTTATAGACAGGCAAAGATGTGGAGGGGGGGGCAGAAAGAGTCCCTGAAAGGCATAGAGTGTTGTACTGCAGCAGCCACACGTAAACCAATTTTAACCAGTGGCATGTGCAAATACTATGGTGAGGTCTATTGTGTAATAGAAGGTAGGGAGGGGTTGTAATCTCACATCAGTTGCCATGTGTGCATGTGTGTGTGTGTGTGTGTGTGTGTGTGTGTGTGTGTGTGTGTGTGTGTGTGTGTGTGTGTGTGTGTGTGTGTGTGTGTGTGTTTCTGTATGTATTACATACACAGCAGAATACATACACCCAACAGGCCTATGCCTGTGTAATGGCCACACATATTTTGGCCCTGTGACTACTGTTCTCCACAACAGTGGTCTCTCTGTCAGCAGCTACTGATGTCATCCACCCCAACAACACTGGCAGACACTCTTTATCTATGTAAGTCATGTGGAGCATGCGATAAGCACACACTGCTTCAGTGTCGACAGATACATAGTGGTTCAATTCCCAGTGATGGCAACTGTGTGTGTGTGTGTGTGTGTGTGTGTGTGTGTGTGTGTGTGTGGCTATAAGTATATTCTTTTCTGGATGTGTGAATCTTCTGCCTATGTGTGTGCAATGCCAATATATTTTGAGGCCTGTTCCACCCTGTTAACCCACCCATTGCCCTACTTTTCAGGGCCTGCTGATGTCATCCACCTTAGATGCACCGTTGGACACTCTCCAGGCATATAATGTCATTGGTGCACATGATAAGTGTATAGCACTGTAATACATGCAACTAGATAAGTAGGGGCTCTAATCTCAATCCTGCCAAGTGTGTGTGTGTGTGTGTGTGTGTGTGTGTGTGTGTGTGTGTGTGTGTGTGTATGTTGGTTATACCATTTTCAGGCCTGTTGCACCCTGTTGACTCCCCCCATTGCATTACTTTGCAGGATCTGTTGATGTAATCCACCTTAGATGCACTGTTGGACATTCTCTGGGCATATAAACTCAGTGGTGCATATGATTAGCACTATAGTACATAAAACTATATAGGTAGAAATTCTAATCTCAATAGAGCCAACTGTGTGTGTGTGTGTGTGTGTGTGTGTGTGTGTGTGTGTGTGTGTGTGTGTGTGTGTGTGTGTGTGTGTGTGTGTGTGTGTGTGTGTGTGTGTGTGTGTGTGTGTGTGTGTGTGTGTGTGTCACATATCCAAAGCTGAATTGACTGGGTGTTGTATTGCACTGACCTGTAGTTCAGATGGATCTGGGTTCAATACTTAGGGTGTATTTTTTTCATAATGATACATCTCTGTACTGCATGATATATTTACAAATACACCATTAATTCTCCAGAGCTGAGTTGGCCTAGTGGTGTAATGCACTGACCTGTAGTACAGAGGATCCTGGGTTCAATACTTGGAAGGGGTGTTTTTTCCCTAGTGTTACATCACTGTTCTGCATGATATATTTACAAAAAAAACAGTACATCTTCGGAGCTGGGTTGACCAAGTGGGCTAGTGCACTATGCTATAGTTCAGAGGTTCTGGGTTTGATACTTGGCAGGGCTGGTTATTTTATTGATGTGTTGAACAGTACCTGAATCAGATAAGGTGACTGAAGCAGTTTTAAGTGGATTTGGACAGGTTTTCACTATGTACCACAATGCTAAGCAGCCCTTAGCCTCACTTAAACCCATGCTATTTCCAAAAAAAAAAAAGAAAAGAAAAAAGGGGTGATAGGAAAGTGGTGAAATGAGGACAAGCAGGGAGAATTACAATATGAAAGGCAGCCAGGGATGTGCAGGATGCATGCAGGAAAGGACCATAGCTCTCCATTTCTTGGGCAACAACAGTTATGTATGATGTAAACAATTTGGAATATGGAGCCTCACATCCCACAGGGTGGTGTGTGGGTGATATAACTGTTGATTAGTTGATGGGATGATTGATTTATAGCAGTGTACATGGGGGTGAAATGGAAAGCTATGTATGGGACATTTTTTTGGGGGGACAGATGCCCATTTTTTAAGGTGAGAATGGGATGTTGGGGAAGGGTTGTTTGTATGTTTGGGGAGGTAAGTTGTGTAGGAGAAGTTGTTTTTGCAGACAGCAAGGTAGACAAGACAGAGGACAGGGGCAGTGTATGACACATGAGTGGGGTAAACACCTAGTATGGGGAGGGTGGTTGGGAATCAGAGGACCAAGTGCCCCCAGATGGCAACAGTGGGACTGAGATCCCCCCATGGGCAGCCACCACTGCCTCTTCATGGACCTGAAGGTGGCTTTGCTGGGGAATAGGGGATGGGTGCAGTGGCCAGCCTGCCCCTTGAGGTGCACCAGTCTGCACTCACTCTGGTGCAGTCTGTCATCCAAGTCACACCATACCTAAAAATCTGAGTCTGGATGACAATCTCCTCTCCATGCCTGCACCCGGGGGGGATGGGCCCTGTCCCCTGAGGCAGTTCCACCCATGGGTGGTGCAGGACCAATCAAAGGAGCAGCTCAAGGTTGGGCCCCAGATGTGCTGGGACCTGGTTTTGCAGCCAGATAGGTTGGGATAGGTGGAACCGCTGGAACCAGCCATCCAATCATGTTATGGTGTTGAAATTTGTCAAAGTGTGTAGGTTAGTTATAAACAGAACATTTAAACATTAGTTGTACCAGTATGCATGGGTGTTCCAATTACCCCAGAAGAATAAAATTGCATAACATACAGAATGCAGGCATAATTGGAATAACAGTCAGTATTGTAACAGCATGCCAGTAACAGTTACGGCAAAAGGCCAACAACAGTGGAATTTCAACAAGGTATGTTAGTATGCAGCCATTGTAATATATAACCAATAATATAACACATTGGCCAACACCAGTTTTTGAAAACAACATATGTGGAAATGAAACCATACCCGTAGTATATGAATAAAAATTTGTGATGCAGATAAGGGGTGAAGGGAGAGAAAGAAATTGCATTACCAACTGTATAGGCTAAATTTTCACAACAGTACCACTCAATACTCTACAGGTCTTCAATTACTTTATATCTACATGTGCCCTATAGCATCTGTAGCATGTAAATACCTCTCAAGCTGTCCACATGGGATGATATGGGCCAAACTGTAAGAACTATAGATACATAACTACAGGGGACTATTACATGTCAGGTCAGGGGAACATATATGACTAACAGGTGTACTCCACTGATGTTGTTTGAGTGTGCTACTGGTATACTGCAACTGGATTTATATATGTGCCCAAGATTATTGGCAACAGTGATCACTAGCCATGAAGTGTGGCACTTGAGAGACATTTATTGTGCACAGTGCAGGGAGTTTATACGTAGCCTGCTGTCATTCATAGGCATGGCATTAGACTATAAGCACACATTCGCAGACACACAAGGCATACAGCAGTACCAACAGTAGAACATTGCTGGGGGTGTGTTACACATCTCCAAGTACTGTAACACACACCCCCTACAATGATTCAGTAACCATGTACATGGCTCTCCCTCAGTAGTGCACCTTCATTAATATGCAGGATGTGCTGCCAAGGGGAAGATGCAGACATGGGCATGGTACACTCCATGTAGGGCTTGTGCTATTCCTACATGGAGTTCATTAAATCTGGAGGTATGTCTTGTACTATTACTATATTCCTGGGGTTTATATTTAGCTATAATGCTAGTGTAGAGTATCATATAATAGAACATTTATATTTACCATTATATATTTGATACTCTTTAATCTATTACTATTGTTAGAATCAGTCCTACTTTTTCCTTAAATGTTATGCCTAATAACAGTATCCAAACAATCATCTGAAAAATATTCCCTTTTAAGATTCAAACTTTCCATAATAAGTTATTCTGAGATATTAAGTTTTGGTATCATTAAAAATAGACAATAAAAGAGAAACACGGTCCTAGATTTTTTATCAGAAGTGAAATTCTATAGGCAAGGATATTAACTATCCTTTTGGTGTACTGCAAGCATTCAGAACTATTTAATACCTGAAAGTGGTATAGAATGCAGTTCACTGTCTTTTACTTATTATCTAACTTGTATTTGTTGACATTTAGCAGATGGTTCAAATTATCATGATTATTTACTTTTTGACAGTAAGAAGTAACCTGGAGAGTTCTTAGAATGTTCAGAACTCCTGCAGCATCACAAAAGTGTTCATGTCAAATTAAGCTGCTTCAAGCTGGTCCTCATGACAAAGGCTCGCAAATGAACAGTTTATCAGCTACAATTCACAGCTACAATTCACACAAACACTTTCACAAACAAAGCCAAGCCACCTCTACATTATACATCAATCCCTCAAACCCTTCCAAAACACAAAAAATAAAAAACATTTCAAAATATGTTAACCACTAAAAAGCTATTGCATTTAAAGAAATAACATTTAATGATTCAGTAAGCACTATTTTTATGAGATCATTTTTTAAAGGAGACATAGAATATAAACTGCATTAAAAGAATGACAGTTATGTATGATCCAGGTTTAAATTGCAAAAGTATAAATGTTACCCTAATTATTTGATAACATTCCAATAATAACTTTTATATATAAAAATCTATATTTTATACATTGTTTATTACATAGCACAACTTTCCTGAGTGCTATTTCAGGTCAAGTATAGTAGCAAATAGCAAGCATTTAGAACTATGTAATAACTAGCAGTGGTTTAGAATGCAATTCACTCCCCAGGATTCAAGAAGCTTGGCGCAAGGACGGTTTTAGCCTTGCGCCAAGCATCCTCACTACAGATGGCGCAGCAGCACCATATGAATATGTATGAGGGCGTGCCACTGCACCCTCGAGTGCAGGGGGCATGTACAAGTGCTCTATGGAGGTGTAAACATGCCCCGACACTTGCAAAACCTACTATGCCTACTAGTAGAGCCCGCCCCTAATAGTAAGTCAGTAAGTCAGTGTCTATGGATTGTATGCTAAGCATACAATAGTGTCCACGAACAGTGAAATAAAATTGAAGTAGTAAACACACAAGCAGTTAGTGGAATGCAGAGCCCTGTCCCTAGAACTGTCACAATTAGATTCCCTGTCCCCATGTCCCTATTATATATTCGAATTGCAGCAATAGCGAAGGTGTAAGCAAAGCACACCATGTCTGCGTGTCACCGTAGTTTACACATCATATTCATTAAAATAGAGAAAAACATGCAGAATCAACGTAAGTGTCAATAGTGTAGTGTTTAGAGCATCCGCCTACCGAACAGGCAGTCACGGTTCGAGCCCAACAATAGCACATATCATTTTCCATGTGGCATGAATGTCGTTTTGCCGTAAAACCGACATAAGAGAATCGCATAAGATATTTAACTTAAATATAATTTAAGCAAAGTGGCGCTGTCATAATGAATAAGGTACTAGTAAACAGGTGTAAGCACAAATAAGCAGCAGTAAACACATATAAGTACCAGTAAGCAAGTCTGAGTGCACTTGCATGGGTCTAAGCAGTGCCCAGCATAGGAAATGTATATAAGTATATACAGATATATAATATACTCACACCACAGGCAGGATATTACCAGTGGGAGTAACATTGTTGATTTGCTAAGTCTACTTTACACATGGAGGGTAGTCCCTGCTGGGACTACCCAAAAATTGATAGACCATTTGGCCTTGCGACCATTACACAAGCAAGGGCAGGTATGCTCAAGGACTAAATGGTGGGAGAGCCTGAAAATACATGGGTTGGGACAACACACGCGTAGGGTCCCTAATGCTGTGGAGAGGGCAATGTGTGGAGGTGTGTCATGGCTGTGATAACAAGTGGACAATGGATGATATGCATGTATTTTGAACACGGGTGGGGTGGAGGAACTATGGGTATGAAATTATGGAGCCAGGCATGCCAGGGTTGGATGGGCTGGTTCTAAATGGACCGCCCCATGGAGGTCAGCGAGTTCGTTATAGGTGTATATGCATACACACATGCAGACATCAATATGTAGAAGTACAATCTCTGTAACACATGCATTACATTTGCAGACATAAATAACATGAATGTGGACTTACAAACCTCGACAGTAGATGGAATAATAGGCCTGCAGAAGAGGGACGGGACGAAACTGCTACAATGCAGAAGGGTGTACAATGTCCGAAGTCAGTGCTGTGCTGAAAATAATCAAATGTGATGACTTCCCCACACATGGAATCATTCCTGTGATCTGCCTGCTATGGCAACACCAATTACTAACCGGTCTATTTGTAAAAGAAATACACTGAACACATACATAATTAGGCTCTCATGTGTAACGTGTGTGTTACCACATAGTCATACATATTAATTTATTCTAGTGTCATGTTAACGGGAGTAAGGATGTAATGAAGTATAGAGTCTAATCTTGACATAAACACATGCATGTCCCATGTGGGACAACCCAAAAATTGCAAATAGTATTCTTTTGGTCGCTTACGTCACCAAAGTTTGTGGACTAAACGTTTGGGAATTCTGAGGCTACATGGACTGAGTGAACCAATGGGATGGGTCTATAGAAGTAGGGAGTGGCAAATGTGTAGTGGTGTGGATACACAGCGAATCTGACTGGAGAATGGATGAAAGCAGTGTTAGGGAGGTGTTGGGGTGTGTGTTTGGGGAACCAGGAGCCATGGGTATATGGGTATATATGCAAATGAAGCAGCACAGCAGTAGTGGATTGGTTAGAGCAAGTCCCTAATGAACAGACATTCCCGTACCGAATCCCACTGTATCACATGCCATTTACCATTGGTGATCCGTACATGAACATATTGCGACATCTGTCCGCTGTATAACCTGAAAAATATCAATTAAAAGTTAACTGGGGTGAAGTGTCAGTGTCATAATTAATAAGACACTAGTACACAGGTCAAGCATATATAAACACCAGTAAGCATGTGTAAGTGCATTTGCATGGGGTATGTATTGATTTACAGACAAACATATATATATATATATATATATATATATATATATATATATATATATATATATATATATATATATTTGCAGACATATACATATATGTATATATATATATATGTATATATATATATATATATATATATATATATATATATATATATATATATATATATATATATATATATATATATCTATAGGTGTGTGTGTGTGTGTGTGTGTGTGTGTGTGTGTGTGTGTGTGTGCGTGCGAAGATATACACAGATAAATAGCTATGATAGGAAACAGAACACAAGAATGACATATGTTCACAGGCTATGCCAATGGAAGTGAGGAGCCCAAGCAAGAAACATGAAACACGTAGCATGACCTTACAACCCCCCCCCCCCAGCCGGACAAGGGAAACATACACATAAACAATGTAAAGAGTCCACTGCTCCCCAGACCACAGGCACGATACAACCGGGGGGGTACACAGTGCACCCGTGAATTCTAATCATGGAACACAGACTGGAGCGTCCCTTGCGGGACACACCAAAAATTGCCAAGACCAAAAAAAGGTGATAGGCCGCCATTCTGGCTGGGGTGTATACATACTCGGAATACAAGGGTGGGAAACCCAGATGACCCATGGGCTGAGACAATTGTATGAAATGGATCCCATGAAGTGGAGAGTGGGCAGTGTGTAGTGGTGTGTCCAGAACAGACCAGGAACCAGAGTAAGGATGGGTGCTGTTAAGGAGGTGGGGGTGGGGGATCTATGGGTAGCTACTTATGGGTCTAGGTGTGCAGGTGTTAGCTGATGTGGGCCTATATGGACAGCCCTAGGGATGTAAGTGAATGTGTTCATTGGGCAGAGGTGTCGCCCAACGAGCAACCACATCCACTACAAGTCCCACTGCAGCAAAGTGTAATCTATATGGCAAGGAATGGAATAACCAGATGTAGATGTATATATGTAGATGTATGTATATGTATATCTACCCATAGTGACATAGAGATAAACCTCTCCCTCTCCATAGTACAAATGTATACATATAGAGACAGAATATAGATACATACCCACATATAAATATATACATATGCAGACAACCATAGACCCATATTTTGTGAGATATATGTGTATATATATATATATATATATATATATATATATATATATATATATATATATATATACAGCAAAATATAACTATACATGTATGCATACATATACAGATATATCTGTATATAGTAATATAAAAAAAATATATATATACATGTATATATATATATATATATATATATATATATATATATATATATATATATATGTGACTGTAAATATACACATGTATATAGCTAGGATTTGATACAGCAGTTACGAGTAGCATATGTTCACAGGCCATGCAATATGGGGGTGAGAGATCCAATAAACAAACATGTAACATGTAGCATCAACCTCCCCCCCCAGCTAAGCCATTGAAACATACAGACACACAATAAAGGTAAACACACCACTGCTTCCTTGACCACTGGCAGGATACTACCAGTGGGAAAGACCTGCCAGGTCTAATCTTGAAACATAATGATCAGAGGCAGTCCCGGTAATGACTTATCAAACCAGCCGGTAGATGTACACGGACCAATAGGTTGTGCAAGCCTGATAACCCATAGGTCGACACAACGTATGACATATGTCCCAACACGGGGTGAGTGGGCAGTGTGTAGTGATGTTTTTATACCCGAACTGCACCCACAGTAAGGATGAGTTTTGTAGAGGAGTGGCAGGTGGGGGAACTATGGGTATGCAATTATGAGCCTAGGCATGCAGGTATTGGCTCACCCAGTCATATTAGGACTGCCCCGGGGATGTAAGTTATATTCCGAAATGGGTATAGCTGACACCCATACCTCTCATCCCTTAAGAGCACATCCACTGGACAGGACATAAACCATTGGGGGAACAAATAGCGACCATAGCTCTGAACTGTCCCTGATTTCAAGGGACGCCCCAGATTTTGACTTGGTTTCTAACTCTTCCCAACTTAATCCCTCTGAAAACTAGTGACATTGGGAGGAAATGTGGTGAATTAAATGTAATGAATAACGACAACAGTTAAGAGCCATAAACATCATTTACCTCAGAAAATGTGTATGAATTCATATGTTCTGAGTCTGTCAATTTGTCAGGTTAATAGCATCAATAATTTAAATGTGTCCCTGATGTTGTTATGCCATGTACCTGATTTAGTTTGTATATTTCCCCAGTCGTATGAGAGGTCTGATAGGGATAGAAAGCACATATTCAACTGACAATCTTAGAATGATGAATATTAGGTATGCAGTAGCATGACTTGGCTGAAGGATGTGAGTTCCAAAACCCAACTACTTGCTTGTATTGAACAGTGTCAGTTTCCATGTATTAGCCAGATGGGTGCAGATTGTAAGAGGAACACACCAATAATATGAATCAAACTCTGGACAGGCCACAGATTCCGTACAGTCGAATGGCATGCTGTCACCTAATTGGCAGCCATTCCCGATTCTGTAGGCATGTAACCTGATGTAATAGGCATCACAAGGTAATATCGTAGTCCTCACCCCCATGCAGATATCAAATGCAGCGCATTTGCAAGTGGTGGAGCAAGCGGGTGTAAGCCTGTTTGGCCTCCAGTATGCGAGTATTACACTGGTAAAGCAATATAGATGCTAACTGGGTGTAAGAAACTGTAACCAGAGGTTAGCATTGCTTAGCACCACGCAAACACATGCACACCCACTCACAACTGCTTTAATGTGCCTTAATCACACCATATCCAATGGCCTTGTTCTGCCAAATAACAAAATAAATGGCCTCTATAAGGCTCCAACCCAGGACCCTGAACACACAGCTATTGTGATTTACCACTAAGACATGGCAGATATACAGACAACAGACCTTATCAAAAACATATCATCCAGTGCAGTAATTTAACAGTATAGGAAATGTATCCCATCATGTAGATGTATGTGTGTGTTTATGTCCAGCATATAGATACATACATATATATATATATATATATATATATATATATATATATATATATATATATATATATATATATATATCAGGAACATCCCATGTGACAACAAAGCATTACAAAGGAATGAAAAGGGAAACACCAGCAATGCCTGTATTATGTGGTGTTGTCATCCTATGTAATATCAAGACTCCCTCAGAGAGACCTGTGTCAGTCATACATGCAAACATTTGTACATTGGCCATATACATCACTCTGTGCATGTTAGTTACATTAACACAACAGTTCCTGTCCAATCATTATGTGAGAACAGTACTCTTGCAAGGTGCTGTGTGCGACATCATCATCATGATAAAGGTAACTGAGGTAACCATAGAGGGACCAGTAGTGTTGTGTGTACAATGGGGCCATCTGCATCACTTGTACCTGGAACATTTAGGAGTCATGTGCATACTAGGATCATGTGCCTGAGAGACAGGTGAGGACAACTGGAGTATGTTGTGATACATATTAAAAGGGTTACATGGGTCCAGTGGACACGTGTGTGAAATGGACAGCTATGTATGGGGCAAATGTTGTTCTAGGAACTGATTGGCCTTTTGTTTCCGTAGGGTGAGAGTGGGATGTGGGGGAAGGAGAGTAGGTATGCTCATGGAGGAAAGGTAGGGTAGGATGACAGACAAGACAGCATACAGGGTTGGTATATGACACATGTGGGGAGATACACCTCAGATGGGGAGGGGTGTTCGACATTCACAAACCCATGAGCCCCCAGATGGAAACAGTGGGACGGAGGTCCCCAGCCATGGGCAGCCACCACTGCACCAAAACAACTGCAAAGATGGCAGTGCTGGGGGCTGTCTAAGAGGGGCAGCCTCATCCTGTAAATGTGACACTCTGCCCTTGAGCTGGCATATCTGGCCTCAAAACCCCTTACTGAGCCCCCTACGCACCATGTCCAGGACTGTACGATAGCAGACATGTCCCTGTTTGGACCTGTTCCCAGGGGGTACAAGCCCCATGCTCAGTGGTGGTACCACCAGAAGGCAGTGCAGAGCCAACAGAGGTGGAGGTCCAAGGCTGGGCCCAAGATGTGCTGGTGCCCGGTGCCATGGCCATCTGAAGTGGGACAGGAGGTTCTGCCAGGACCTCCAAACCCATACAGCCTATGGTGCTGCAATTTAAACACAGATATGGCTTAGTAATAGTCAACTGCATTCAGGATTACTTACAATAGCATGCATAGATATGACCATCAACCCAATGCAACAGATGGTATACATTTGCAGAGGGAGCACAACACATGCATATATACTACATGACATCTGTACAAAGTGTAGAAGACTTGTGTCTGCAGCTATGAACAGTGGCCCATTATTGGCATGTCACTGAGAACCCCAGAGAGTGTCTGTCATACCACTGTTTCATGTGACATATGCCCAGTCAGGGAAGCGATGGCAGTAACTCATCACTATCACCATGTACTGGCTGCAATCCTCACACTGTGCTCCTGCTGTTCTCAGGTGTGTGTTCAGTGAGTAATACAGGAAACAGATGGCTCCACACACTAACCAGTCCACAGATGGCCCTACTGATGGCGGTCCCTCACAAACAGAGTACTGTCTTAGCCATTACCACACACACCTTGTTAAACAGGCAGTTGTCTCAATGAAGCATAGCTACACTTACATGCTGTAGTCATGTCTGGCACATCACCCGCCTGTCTTTAGGTTATTTCCCACTGTGTATGTTGTTTGAGGAACATCCAGATATCATCTGTGATGCTGTTTACCAAACACCAGATCCAGGTACCACTCACAGTGACTGTCATGGGCAAACACCAACATGATGTTCCTAGATATTGTACTGTGTTTTTCATGTGAATGGCTATGGGAACATCATCACAGTTGTTCCACATGCAATCAGCTAGAAGAGGACTGCAGTAGGTGCAGAGGCCATCACCCGAACATGACCATCACTTACAATACACAAGCTGCTGCTGAGCAGGTGTACACCTCCACATCCACCAGAAAGTGTGTGGGAGGGACAGACAGAGACAAAGTACATCAGAGAAGGGCTTGGAGAATAAAACCTAAGCATCGTCTGTCACACACCTACTAGTACAGGGGTTCAACCCCCTGACTGATTAGTCATTACTATTACAAGTGCATGCAGTTGTTCCATGTGCCACAAAGCTTACATGTTGGTGTGCTCTAAGAATATATATGTGTGCTGGTATGCGACATCTGCAACAGAGATATAGTAGACATACATTAGGTCTAGCACACATGGCTGTCCACATGAACAGATGTCATTGTCAACACAACCACACTCTCTAATAGAGTCACATTGACACTCTTTGCCAGGCCCACAAATACACTCCCAAACAACTTAGTTTGCCACAATGCAGTAATGCACAGGTACTACATGCACCACAGGGGATATCCGGAGGTTCTATGGGCTAGGGCATGTGAATGTGTTTGACATCTGTCAGTATGCCAATGGGAGTTATACTGGGAGTGACTGTGATTGGGAGCATAATACCCCACATGCAAACACAAGGTGCCAGTACTGACATGCATGTGTGCATTGCCTCATGGGTGTGTAGTGGTTGGCTGTGCAAGATGGCTGTACAAGGCTGGATGAGGGGTAATCCTTGGCATTACGCCACCTGACAATAGTATGCAGTGTGGTACAGGGATGTGGTGTCTGCAATGTCCCACACAGATGGGTATTGTATGAACTGTCCTGACATCCTGGTTACCATTGTGTATTGTCATAGCTTTGCAATCCATGCCATGTCTGTGTTTGATAGTCCTTGACATGGACATTGCCTGGAATGTGCATGTTCCACAATAATGTACAGAGACATGTATAGGTGTACCTGGTTTGGCTGGCACATGTTGTGTACACAGATTGTTATCCTCCGATATGCCAATACTGGCCTGGTGTGGCAGAACCTGTTTATAGTCAGAAGGTTGACCCTGCACCTACATTGATAGCATGATACAGGTATTCCCTGGTGTCAGTGGTATCGGTCCATACAGGGCACATGTGTAAGGCATTGTATGGCCTCTGTGGATCAAATTTGATGGCACCACATATGTTGCAGGCATCCAGTGGGGAACATAATGAAGGCACATTGTCCACAATTATGTGCCTATTGTACTGCTGTACAGGGTGCCATGCCCTCTGCAGCCCACTGCAATCACACCATGCCTACTATCTGTCATCAATGTGCAGGGTACTAGCAACATAGCGGGATATTTTAGGCAAGTGTGTTTGTGTATGACACACGGGTTCAGGACATATTACGGATAATAGTAGGGTTGCATACTTTGTTCACCCGGCCTTTTGCCAGATGTAGGGTTATGGCTTGCCAACACAGTCTATTGGCTGACTGACATCTGTACTCCTCGTGAGGTGGACATTGTGACATATAAGACTGACACCAAATAGGAAAACTACAAAATCCGCTCCTCAACATGTCCAGTGGTTAGACACTCACATCCACCTCCACACAGGCTCTGACAGTCAAACACACACACACACGCACCTACCAAGTCCTGGAATAGAACCTCTACTTAACTAGTGTAGCACACTACAGCATTATGCAGTTACAGCACACACTACAGAGATTATTGGGTTACAGCAGTCCCAGAGGTGTATGTCTAGGTGGGTGACATCAGCAGGATTGCCAAAAGTGGTCATGTGTATTGTAAAGAGTGTGCATATTCTAAAAGCATAGTCCCTGTCTCAGGCAGACAGAGACACACACACACAGTTGGTTTCTCTTTGAATAGAACTCCTACCTAATTGTTTATCACACTACCGCAATACACAGTTATAGCACGTGCTATGGAGAATACTAGGTTACAGGGGTCCTAGAGGTGTATTCCTAGGTGGATAACATCAGCATGACTGCCAAAGGTGGTCATGTGAATGTAAAGAGTGTGCATACTCTAAAAAGCATTGTTCTTGTCTCAGGCAGGCAGAGACACACACACAGTTAGTTTATCTTGGAATATAACCCCTACCTAACTAGTTTACCACACTACAGCAATACGCAGTTACACCACACGCTATGGGGAATACCAGGTTACAACTGTCCTAGAGGTGTATTTCTAGGTGGGTGACATCAGCAGGATTGCCATAGGTGGTCATGTGAAACATAAAGAGTGTGCATACTCTAAAAAGCATTGTTCCTCTCTCAGGCAGACAGAGACACATACACACAGTTGTTTCTTCTTGGAAGAGAACCCCTACCTAACTAATTCAATCACACTACAACAATACGCAGTTACAGCATGCACAACGGAGAATACTGGGTTACAGCTGTCCCAAAGGTTTATTCTTAGTTGGGTGACATCAGCAGGATTACCAAATAAGGGCATTTAAAGTGTACTGTGAGTTGCACATGTCTGTTACCTGCGTGTACCCGCTGCTTACTGTCATGAAAACACATTTACACCTGCTTAAAAGTGTCTTATGCAGTCCTAATTGACAGCATCAACAAGACTTGCACGTCTTGAACTCTGGACCATACAGACTGAGGTCACAGGACTTACCATTAAGCCATCTGGGTTGTACACATGTTGTATGGAGTCTATAATGCACATCCTAATGCAGGTATTCCACAGTACTGAAAACAAATGGGACAGTCCCTTTGTGTACATAAATACAGTACCCTTGAATGTACTGTACTCTGCGAAACAACAAAGAGAAGTCTACATCTGTACAACTGTCATAACTACATATATATGCACCTACGGGATGTGTACACACACACACACACACACACACATATATATTAATATATATATATATATATATATATATATATATATATATATATATATATATATATATATATATATCTGCATATACACAGACACAGCCATAGCCATATATATATATATATATATATATATATATATATATATATATATATATATATATATATGTACACACACACACACACACACACACACACACACACACATGTCTGAACGCCCTTTGTGACACAGAAGGGTTCCAAAAAAGCTGACGTGTACACAAAACAGAGGCATCTCTTGTGTTATAACATTTAAATCATAAGCAGTTAACCAGAGAAGGGATGGTTGTGTATGTGGAGTTTGGGGTGAGGAATGATGGCTAATGTAATTTACCGCGGGGACTGTGAAGTTAGGGTGGGGGAATGATGGGTATGGACCTAAACCCCAGAGACCACTTCTATGTCACTGCTCGACAGTGGCACAGGAAAATAACATACCCAACTGTAGTCGTGCTTGACTGCATATTCTTTCCCATTCCTAACTATGTAATACTTTGTAAACACCAGTCACCAGAGATGGCTACCATGGTTTGCTAAAAGACATTACACATGTGTATGCCTGGAAAAAGGGTAGTCACACACATAAACACGCACACACTTTCCAGTATTGTGCATACACATCTTGCCTATGTAAAGGTAACTAGTACAGTGGTATGCGGTTGGGGTATGTGCCACAGAACACATACAATTACACTTACTGATTCCACATCTGAGCTTGGTGAGATCACAGGCCCAATTACTTGCATTGGGGAGGGGGGAAGAGAGAGGTATAGCAGCTGACAAGGATAAAGGCCAGTGCAAAAGGAGGTATCTCTTTGGAATGCATCAAAACCCACTGCCATGACAGGATGCAGACACAAATACACACACACACACACAGCCTATGCTGCTACACACACTCAGGCATTTGTTGAGATACACAAACACACTCAGCCATTTGCTGGCACATACTCAGGCATTTGTTGTCACACACACAAACACATGCACACAGTTGCCAGTGGTGGGATCAGAACTCCTGCCTATCTAAGGATCATTACTACAGTACTATGCAGTTACAAGATGCGCCACAGCGATTACACATGGTAAAGTAGTCAGACTGCCCTTCTACAATTGAGGACAACAGCAGGGAGACTGACAGTCATGAAGTACATAGCTGTAGATATGTGTGTTTAAAGTACGTGTCCATTACAACCTGTATGTACAAACAATAAATACCATCTGGAGGTAGGCCTGAGAGGTATAGTTGTAGCACAACAGGAATCTGAACTGGAGTACGGCCATCTGCGGAATGGACAACTACTATCACTATACAGGGTTACACTGGGCATGCTCATACACTTAGTAGCACAGGGCCGTTTGGGATGCACTATGACTACAACTACACAAGGTTATATTGGGCATGCTCATACACTAAGTAACAAAGGGCTTGTTGGATGCACTAACTCAAATTACACAAGGTGGCAGTGGGTGTGTGTGTGTGTGTGTGTGTGTGTGTGTGTGTGTGTGTGTGTGTGTGTGTGTGTGTGTGTGTACACATATCCAAAGCTAGATTGACTGATGTTGTATTGCTCTGTCCTGTAGTTCAGATGCAACTGGGTTCATTACTTAGGGTGTATTTTTTTCATAATGATACATCTCTGTGCATGATATATTTAAAACACACCATTAATCAGAGCTGAGTTGGCCTAGTGGTGTAATGCACTGTAGTTCAGATTTCAATACTTGGAATGCATGTTACATCACTGTTCTGCATGATATATTTACAAAAACAACAGTACATCTTCAGAGCTGGGTTGACCAAGTGGGCTAGTGCACTATGCTGTAGTTCAGAGGTCCTGAGTTTGATACATGGCAGGGCTGGTTATCTTACTGAGTGTTGAACAGTGCCTGAATCAGATAAGGTGATTGAAGCAGTTTTAAGTGGATTTGGACAGGTTTTCACTATGTACCACAATGCTAAGCAGTTAGCTCACTTAAACCCATGCTATTTTAAAAAAAGAAAAAGAAAAAAATGATAAGGAAAGTGGTGAAATGAGGACAAGCAAGAATTACAATATGAAAGGCAGCCAGGGATGTATTATGCAGGAAAGGACCATAGTCTCCATTTCTTGGGCAACAACAGTTATGTATATAAACAATTTAATATATACATACATTGTGGGTGATATAATGTTGATTAGTTGATGGATGATTGATTTCAGTGTACATGTAAATGGAAAGTATGTATGGGACATACAGATGCCCATTTTTTAAGTGAGAATATGTTAATTGTATGTATGTTTAGGTGTTGGGTAGGATTGTTTTGCAGACAGCAATGTAGACAGAGGACAGGGGCAGTATGACACATGAGTAGTAAACACAGTATGGGGATGGTTGGGAATCAGAGGACCAAGTGCAGATACAGTGGGACTGAGATATGGGCAGACCATGCCTCTTCAGATGAAGGTGGCTGTGCTAATATACAGTGGCCAGCCTGTTGAGTGCACCAGTCTGCACTCATCTGGTGCAGTCTGTCATAAGTCACACCATACCAAAAATCTGAGTCTGGATGACAATCTCCTCTCCATGCCTGAATCCTGTCCCCTGACAGTTACATGGGTGGTGCAGGAAATCAAAACAGCTCAAGGTTACAGATGTGTATGGTGCTACAGATATTTGGCGAAAATAGACAATAACTCGTCAATAGGAACACACACCCCACAAATCTGAGCTGGAGGATCCCATGTCGGACTTCAAATGTGAGTGTTGACTTTTAATTTCATTGTCAAGAAGTGTATGATAGCCCATTACATGGTTTAATAACTACAGAAAGGACACACAAGTGGATTTAAACATTATTGTACACTAGTTATGCAGGGAATCCTCGGGTTCCTACAACATTGAGTACTCCCTGGCCTAATCCTTGAAGCGGAATCCTCTAAAATTGTCTATAACATACAGAAATGCAAAAGGTCCATGGTAGTAAGGGATTTTGATAACATGTTCCCAAGTTATTACCGTAAGAGCAAATTGGGCTCCATAGTAGAAACAAAGAGGGTTATTTTGATCTTGTGAAACTTAAGGAAGGGGTTCCTTAACAACAGTGTGTGCCCCCAAATGTGTGTGTTCAACTTGCAGAGCTCGGTATGTTAGTCACTGCTTAGGGCTTTCAATGTAGTGTAATATAAGTGTTCGAATAATATAACACATTGACCTGGTGCAAATTCAGCGTGCTAGTTGGGTGTGTTCGAGTGAACAACATATGTGGAATGAAAAAAGGCCAAAGGTAGCCAGTTGGCAGTATCCACGGTAATGTACAAAAAATTAAACTAGTGATGCTAGATACCCAACCCCACCGTCGCGTGTTTGAATGATGGAGACAGCTGATTAAGAGCTTGTGGATTTGCCTGAGTTAGCCGATCAAATTCCTCAGTATAGGCCTATGAATTTTCACAGCAGGGTGCAGCTATTCCTGTGTGCCTCCAGAGGCTACCCCTTGGAAGAAGTGGCTTAACCAGAGGGTCTGACCACCTGTTATATCAACATGTGAGGGGCCCGCTAGTTAGGGGAGCAGGTCCTTTGTAGCATGTAAATACGTACTGTGTCAGACTTTTGTGCCGACATGACGTGATGATGATTGGGGCACAAAAACAGTTGGTGAGGGTGCACCGTAATCTCTATAGATGGCCTTTCACCCTTTTGGGGTGAATTCCTTTAGACAAAAGCTGATGATTTCAAGGTATGATATGTCTAGGTTGCTTCAATGGGGAACCATGGCTTTGTTATTACTCCATGAGTAGGATTCAGGTAGTCTGGCTCTACTGCTGCTATTTGAGCTCTAGGCCTTGCATTTCTGTTGTTTTTACGGAGTTGTAGTACTTGCACTAGTGATTCCACCTTTGAAGACATGATATAGGTATTAATGGCAGGAGGGGGAGGGTTAACTTAACCTAAAGATACAAAAACAGCACCCGCTTTTTATCTTTATAGGCTAAAGTAAACCAAGGGTATGGCTGCTTGTTTAGGATGCAGACATGGGAGACTAACTAGTCGTAAACCAGGCATAGAACATATCACTGTTGCTGGGGTGTGTATACGGACTGTCCTCCTACAGGTACAGCAGAAAAAGTGGCATCCCCCTTTCTCAATATACAGTTATATATGTGGCTTTCTACCTCATAACGTGAGGTATAGTACGTTAACAGGATGTGCTTAGAGTGCCGAGAAGCAGTTGAAAGAGGCATTACAGTTGATCCATGTAGAGACTTGTGCTAAATTACCGGATGTATGTTCTACTATGTGGATCGCTACTGAAGTCTACTGGCATTGATAATAACCTTGGCCTTTTGTGACTCATGAGCAATAAATGCCTACAGTAGACTAAATGGTTACAACTACTGCATAAAGCTGTAAAAAACTAGGCTCCCCATATCTCTATGGGGTATAATAGAATGTAAGGCAATACACATCATATTGTCTGGACCCTAATGCAAATCTGGGATAGAGAAATCCCAGATCTAGTCTATTTAGGGACTACTCATCTGCAGACAGTCTGCAGCGACTCAAGCTAAGATGGATCAGCGCATATGGTTAGAATCCAAAAGCTGCTGGCTGAGCTAACTTTCACAAAATGGTCATAGGTCCTAAAAATACGAACTATGGTAGAGTCAGTATGCCCACCCTCTCTAAAATAATCCTGTTCAAGCAAAAATGGAGGGAAATACAGAGGAATAGCCAGTGGATTAAACTGCTACTATAAAACGCTGGGTGGTATATCATAATCCAAGGTTTTGATTGAGACTTAATAAAAAACCCAAGATCTCAGAGCTACAACTGTATGTGTCCTTCAGTGAGCTCGTTCGACCCCCTAACAGGCATTAATCAACAATTCACCTGATAGAATCCACCTGAAGGTAAATCATAGCCTAGCGAACCTTCCTGTACTAGACTCAGATTAGACCTCCCAATTCAACAGCATTCCAGCTCTGCTGCCCAAACTCACAGACTAGATTTAAATGGTCTGTTGCTTTACAGGCGGGAGCTGAAGGGCTACAGTTTAGTCATAAAACACAAATCTGGGATAGGAATTCCAATAAAGCATACAACTTCAACAAACTGACACTAGCAATTCTGCTATCGGCATTGATTTCCCAACTAGCAAAACCCTCAGCATGAAACAAGTATGAGATAGCTCTTTTGCATGCCCATGGATATCCCCTGTTAGGTCCCAATGGTACTGGGACAACATGAAGGTTCTGCTGCCTTACCTCTACTGGCTACAACCTCAAACAACTGAGAAGTAACTTCAACTAGGCTTGAAAAGTTCTAACAGGTATGCTACAAACCAACTACCACCACAGGTAGGACACATAACCCTGGGTGGGTAATACTAAGTGAAGTTAACACGTGCAGTTACTTCTAAAATCACCCTAGTGTCTTATCCCCATGGACAATTGCAAAAGTTTTGGAGAACCTGATCAACACTGGTTTTTCTACAGGCTGTCCAATTTTTCGCATAAATGTAACTCTTGAAAACAAGCTCACTCAATTTCTAAAAAGCTTATCTCTGTGTATCCAACAAAATTCAAGCTGGGACTCACTAAAGCTGATGGGACTCCAAATTTGTAAATGGGTTCAGACCTCTCTATATCACTTCGAATCTCTACATTAGGTACATCTTCCCTGATTCACATGCATCCCCAAGCAAAAAAATCCTTCGCAACATCTTAAAGTGGAAGATAACCAATGGATGGCAGTAATAGAAGTAGGGAAGAAACTTCCCAGAACTTGCATAAAAGCCTTCGCGCAACTGACCTAGCTAATGAGTGCTTCCAGTTAAACTCAGAGATGGAGCAAACTTTAAAAAACCTAAAAATAAAGCAGTGAACTAAAAAGAACCCAGTCCCAATTTATGTTTAACAATACACCCACATCTCCCCATGTGCCTGCGTCAATGCCTCAAGTAACACCTGCAAAGTATCTACTCAGACTAGGTCCCTCCTTGGAAGATAATGCTGGAAAGGTTCAAACTTTACTTGGAAAGATTTGATAACATCCTCAAAACATAACAAAATGACCTATTCATCCATGTAATCACCTGTACTAATTAGCCAGTTGTAAAATCTATTTTTTCCCTCTTGTTTCATATTTGACCTATTCACGATTTGAGGCCTGACTTTCCCCAAGATTTGAGAAAAGTACCTTTCCAGGTACAAATATTCGTAGCCAATCAACCTCATTGAAAGACCATTCCATCAGCTGCAGTGTCACTACCCCATAGTCACAGTTCCCATACCCTCCTGGTCGTTTTGCCATGAGAACCTCTTGTGCTCAGGTCTGAAGTGCTCTATTCCCTGTTTATGGTAAGTCACCCTGTCTTCTGAAGAACACTCTTCTACACCTTTGCCCATCTTGTGCCACTGTACCCAGGTGACTTAGAAAATGTTATTTAAAAGTACGGAATTAAGTAAACCAATAGGAGGGCTAGGCTGGGTCAATTCTAAATCCGGTCTCCTAGGAAATTATCTAAATTTTAAAACCTGATCAAAAGACATTAAAATTGCCAAATTGACGCTCTGTCTCATTTCCAGAATATTTGGCGTTCTGTCATTTGTGCGTGGACAACCTGGTAATTCCTCATGAACATCAGAAAGCTGTACATTCTGGTATCTCTCACCATAAATTGAATAATGATGTGATTCTTCTTGTGTAAGCATCCAAGATGGTGGGGCCTAAATTTCAACAAATCACACAATAACACGTTTCATGACTTGTCCCAATTTATGTGAGGAGGCTAATTTAAATCAGTGTTCCTACTGGTCGTATGGGTAACTGATCGTCATGATTTTCAAATAACTTTTGGATAAGTCGCAGATTTTTCTTGACTCCTTGTAGATGGACTGTCTGGGGCCTACAATGCTCAGTAATGGCCAGGAAGAGTGACTCTGAAAAAGGACTCAGTGCAAGTCAATACTAAAAAAAAGGACTAGACTAGCAAGTAGCGATGAGAAGCAGTCAAATGTCATATTTAAATACCCCAAAAAAATGTTTAACTGCATGGCTTGAACCATATATATATATATATATATATATATATATGTATATCCTTATGTCTCTGTTATATGTAAAATATATGTATCAAGTTAAAACATTGTAAAACCTGGTGTCATGTGGGTCTCTCTCCATATTTGCTGATATACTATGCCTAATTATCACCCTCATGTCTCCCTAGACTGTCACCGTGTGGTCGTTGTCTCTCATATAGTCTCTCATATGTATATGTTTCTCTGTCTGTATATATATGTGTGTGTGTGTGTGTGTGTGTGTGTGTTGATGGTCTTGAGGATATACACTGGATAAATGGCTATGATGAGAGCAGAAAGCACACAAAGGGAATGACATATGTTCTGGGCTAATGCCAATGGAAATTGTGAGGGCCAAAGCAAAGAAACATGGAAACCGTAGCATGATAGCCTTACAACCCCCCAGCCGGACAAGGGAAACATGCACATAAACAGTGTAAAGAGTCCCTGCTCCCCCAGACCACAGGCGCGATACAACCGGGGGTACACAGTGCACCCGTGAATTCTAATCATGGAACACAGACTGGAAGCGTCCCTTACTTGGGACACACAAAAAAATTGCCAAGACCAAAAAGGTGATGAGGCATGCCATTCTGGCTGAATTGTGTATACATACTAGGAATACAGGGGTAGAAACCCTGATGACCAGCCCATGGGCTGAGACAATTGTATGAAATGGATCCAAGAGTGGAGAGTGGGCAGTGTGTAGTGGTGTGTCAGAGGAACAGACCAGGAACCAGAGTGAGATGGGTGCTGTTAAGGAGGTGGGGGTGGGGGATCTATGGGTAGCTACTTATGGGTCTAGGTGTGCAGGTGTTTAGCTGATGTGGGCCTATATGGACAGCCCTAGGGATGTAAGTGAGATGTGTTCATTGGGCAGAGTGTGTAAGCCCAGCGAGCAACCACATCCACTACAAAGTCCACTGCAGCAAGTGTAATCTATATGGCAAGGAATGGAATAACCAGATGTAGATGTATATATGTAGATGTATGTATATGTATATCTACCCCATAGTGACATAGAGATAAACCTCTCCCTCTCCATAGTACAAATGTATGCATATAGAGACAGAGATATAGATACATACCCACATATAAATATATACATATGCAGACAACCCATAGACCCATATTTATGTAGAGATATATGTGTATATATATATATATATATATATATATATATATATATATATATATATATATATATATACAACAAAAATAATAACTATGCAATAATATGCATACATATACAGATATCTGTATATAGTAATATAAAAAAAATATATATATACATGTATATATATATATATATATATATATATATATATATATATATATATATATATATGTGACTGTAAATATACACATGTATATAGCTAGGATTTGATACAATGATTCAGCGGTTACCAGCCTTATGTGTTCACAGGCCATGCAATATGGGGGTGAGATCCAATAAACAAACATGTAACATGTAGCATCAACCTCCCCAGCTAAGCCATTGAGAACATACAGACACACACAATGAAATTAAACACACCACTGCTTCCTGTGACCACTGGCAGGATACTACCAGTGGGAAAGACTACATACCAGGTCTAATCTTGAAACATAGAAGAATGAATCCCTTGTGGGACACCAAAAATTAATGATCAGAGGCAGTCCGGTAATGACTTATCAAACCAAGGCTGTAGATGTACACAGGACCAATAGGTTGTGCAAGCCTGATAACCCATGGAGTGGACCTGGCACAGCATTATGACATATGTCCCAACACTGCGGAATTTGAGTGGGCAGTGTGTAGTGATGTTTTTATGAGCATCCCAGACTGCACCCACAGTAAGGATGAGTTTTGTAGAAGAGTGGCAGGTGGGGAACTATGGGTATGCAATTATGAGCCTAGGCATGCAGGTATTGGCTCACCCAGTCATATTAGGTTCCCGGGGATGTAAGTTATATTCGAAATGGGTATAGCTGACACCCATACCTCTCAAATCCCTAAGAGCACATCCACTGGACAGGACATAAACCATTGGGGAACAAATAGCGACCATAGCTCTGAACTGTCACTTGATTTCAAAGGGATCCGATTTTGACTCGATTTCTAACACTGTCCCACTTAATCCCTCCTAAAACTAGTGACATTTGGAGGAAAGGTGGTGAATTACTCGTAATGAATAATGACAACAATTAAGAGTTATAAACATCATTTACCTCAGAAAATGTGTATGAATTCATATGCTTTGAGTCTGTCAATGTGTCAGGTTAATAGCACCAATAATTTAAATGTGTCCCTGATGTTATGCTGTGTCCTTGATTCAGTTTGTATTTTTCCCCAGTCGTATGAGAGGTCTGATAGGGACAGAAAGCACATATTCCACTGACAACCTTAGAAAGATGATAGAATAGTAGGTATGCAGTAGCATGACTCTGCTGAAGGATGTGGGTTCCAAAACCCAATTATTTGTTTGTATTGAAGAGTGTCAGTTCCCATGTATTAGCCAGACAGGTTCATATTGTAAGAGGAACACACCAATAATATGAATCAAACTCTGGACGGGCCGCAGATTCCGTACAGTCGAACGGCATGCTGTCGCCTAATGGGCATCCATTCCCGATAATCTAGGCATGTAATCCGATGTAATTGGCATCACAAGGTAATATCATAGTCCTCACTCCCACCCAGGGGTGTGAGTGTCAGATGCAAACACCAAATGCAGTGCAATTGCGGGAACAAGCGGGTATAAGCCTGTTTGGTCACCAGTATGCGAGTATTACACTGGTAAAGCAATGTAGAGGCTGACTGAGAGTAAGAAACTGTAACCAGAGGTTAGCATTGCTTAGCACCGCGCAAACCCATGCACACCCGCTCACAACTGCTTTAATGTGCCTTAATCACACCATATCCAATGGCCTTGTTCTCCCCAGCAACAAAATAAACGGCCTCTGCAAGGCTCGAAACCAGGACCCTGCACACACAGCTATTGTGATTTACCACTAAGCCATGGCAGATATACAGACATTGGACCTTATCACAAACATATCATCCAGCGCAGTCATTCGATAGTATAGGAAATGTATTCCATCATGTAGATGTATGTGTGAGTGCTTATGTCCAGATATAGATACATACATATATATAGATTTATCAGGAACATCCCATGTGACAACAAAGCATTACAAAGGAATGAAAAGGAAAACACCAACAATGCCTGTATTATGTAGTGGTGTTGTCCTATGTAATATCAAGACTCCCTCAGACAGACGTGTGTCATTCATACATGCAAACATTTGTACATTGACCATATATATCACTCTGTGCATGTTATTTACATTAACACAACAGTTCCTGTCCAATCATTATGTGAGAACAGTACTCTTGCAATGTGCTGTGTGCGACATCATCATCATGATAAAGGTAAATGGGGTAACCATAGAGTGACCGGTAGTGTTGTGTGTACAATGGGGTCGTCCGCATCATGTGTACCTGGAACATTTAGGAGTCATGTGCCTGCTAGGATCGTGGGCCTGAGAGACAGGGGTGAGGACAACTGGAGTATGTTGTGATGCATATTAAAAGGGTTACATGTGTCCAGTGGACACGTGTGTGAAATGGACAGCCATGTATGGGGCAAATGTTCTAAGAACCGATTGGCCTTTTGTTTCCGTAGGGTGAGAGTGGGATGTGGGGGAAGGAGAGTAGGTATGCTCATGGAAGATAGGTAGGATAGGATGATAGACAAGACAGCATACAGGGTCGGTATATGACACGTGGGGGGATGCACCTCGGACAGGAAGGGGTGTTCGGCAGTCACAAGCCCATGAGCCCCCAAGATGGAAACAGTGGGCCGGAGGTCCCCAGCCATGGGCAGCCACCACTGCACCAAAACAGCTGCAAAGGTGGCAGTACTGGAGGCTGTCTAGGAGGGGCAGCCTCACCCTGTAAATGTGACACTCTGCCCTTGAGCTGGCATATCTGACCTCGAAACCCCTTATTGAGCCCCCTATGCACCACGTCCGGGATTGTACGACAGTAGACATGTTGCTGTATGGACCTGCTCCCAGGGGGGACAAGCCCCATCCTTAGTGGTGGTACCACCCGAAGGTGGTGCAGAACCAGTAGAGGTGGAGGTCCAAGGCTGGGCCCCAGATGTGCTAGTGTCTGGTGCCATGGCCAGCTGAAGTGGGACAGGAGGTTCTGCCGGGACCTCTAAACCCATACAGCCTATGGTGTTGCAGTGTAAACACAGATATGGCTTAGTAATAGTCAACAGCATTCAGGATTACTTACAACAGCCTGCATAGATATGGCCATCAACCCAACACAGCAGATGGTATACATTTGCAGAGGGAGCACAACACATGCATATATACTGCATGACATATGTACAAAGTGTAGAAGACTTGTGACTGCAGCTATGAACAGTGGCCCATTATTGGCATGTCACTGAGAACCTCAGACAGTATCTGTCATACCTCTCTTTCATGTGACATATGTCCAATCAGGGAATGCGATGGCAGTAACTCATCACTATCACCATGTACTGACTGCAATCCTCACACTATGCTCCTGCAGTTCACAGATGTGTGTTCAGTGAGTAATACAGGAAGCAAATGGTTACACACACTGACCAGTCCACAGATGGCCCTACAGATGGGGGTCCCTCAAAAACAGAGCACTGTCTTGTCAGTTTCAAAACATGCGGAATAGCCATTACCACACACATGTTAAACAGGCAGTAATCTCAATGAAGCATAGCTACACTTACATGCTGTAGTCATGTCTGGTACATCACCCTCCTGTTGTTAGGCTATTTCCCACTGTGTATGTTGTTTGAGGAACATCCAGATATCATCTGTGATGCCATTTACCAAACACCAGATCCAGGTACCACTCACAGCGACTGTCATGGGCAAACACTAACATGATGTTCCTTGATATTGTACTGTGTTTTTCTAGCGATTGGCTACGGGAACATCGTCACAGCTGTTCCACATGCAATCAGCTAGAGGAGGACTGCAATAGGTGCAGAGGCCATCACGTGATCATGACTATCACTTATAAAACACAAGCTGCTGCTGAGCAGGTGTACACCTCCACATCCACCAGAGAGTGTGTGGGAGGGACAGACAGAAGCAAAGTACATCAGAGAAGGGCTTGGAGACTAAAACCTAAGCATTGTCTGTCACACACCTACCAGTACAGGGGTTCAGAGCCCTGACTGACTAGTCATTACTATTACAAGTGCATGCAGTTATTCCATGTGCCACAAAGCTGGCATGTTGGTGTGCTGTAAGAACATATATGTGTGCTGGTGAGCGACATCTGCGACAGAGATATAGTAGACATACATTAGGTGTAGCACACGTGGCTGTCCACATGAACGGATGTCATTTGTCAGCACAACCACACTCTCTAATGGACTCACATTGACACTCTTTGCCAGGCCCAAAAATACACTTCCAAGCTACTTAGTTTGCCACACTGCAGTAATGCATAGGTACTACATGCACCACAGGGGATATCCGGGTTCTATGGGCTAGGGCATGTGAACATTTTTGACATCTGTCGGTGTGCCAATGGGAGTTATACTGGGAATGACTGTGGTTGGGATCATCATACCCCACACGCAGACACAAGGTGCCAGTACTGACATGCATGTGTGCATTGCTTCATGAGTGTATAGTGGTTGGCTGTGCAAAATGGCTGTACAAGGCTGGGTGAGGGGTAATCCTTGGCATCACGCCACCCAACAATGGTGTGCAGTGTAGTACAGGGGTGTAGCGTCTGCAATGTCCCACACAGATGGGTATTGTATGAACTATCCTGACATCCTGGTTGCCATTTTGTATGGCCATAGCTTTGCAATGCATGCCATGTCTATGTTTGATAGTCCTTGACATGGACATTGCTTGGGATGTGCATGTTCCACAATAATGGGCAGTGACATGTACAGGTGTACCTAGTTTGGCTGGCACATGTTGTGTACACAGACTGTTATCCTCTGATATGCCAATACTGGCCTGGTGTGGCAGGACCTGCTTATTGACAGCAGGTTGACCCTGCACCTGCATTGATAGCATGATACAGGTATTCCCCTGGTGTCAGTGGCATTGGTCCATACAGGGCACATGTTTAAGGCATTGTATGGCCTCTGTGGATCACATTTGATGGCACCACATATGTTGCAGGCATTCATTGGGGAACATAGTGAAGGCACATTGTCCACAATTATGTGCCTATTGTACTGCTGTACAGGGTGCCATGCCCTCTGCAGCCCACTGCAATCACACCATGCCTACTATCTGTCATCAATGTGCAGGGTACTAGCAACATAGCGGGATATTCTAGGCAAGTGTGTTTGTGTATGACACATGGGTTCAGGACATATTCTGGGTAATAGTAGGGTTGCATACTTTGTTCTCCAGGCCTTTTGCCAGATGTAGGGGTATGGCTTGCCAACACAGCCCCTTGGCTGACTGACATCTGTACTCCTCGTGAGTTGGACATTGTGACATATAAGATGGACACCATATAGGAAAACTACAAAATCCGCACCCCAACATGTCCAGTGGTTAGACACTCACAGCCACCTTCACACAGGCTCTGACAGTCAAACACACACACACACACCTGCCATGTTTTGGAATAGAACCCCTGCCTAACTAGTGTATCACACTACAGCATTACACAGTTACAACACACGCTACGGAGATTACTGGGTTACAGCAGTCCCAGAGGTGTATGCCTAGGTGGGTGACATCAGCAGGATTGCCAAAGGTGGTCATGTGAATTGTAAGGAGTGTGCATACTCTAAAAGGCATTGTTACTTTCTCAGGCAGGCAGACAGATGCACACACACAGTTGATCTCTCTTGGAATAGAACCCCTACCTAACTAGTTTATCACACTACAGCAGTACACAGTTACAGCATGCTCTACAGAGAGGTGTATTCCTAGGTGGGTGATATCAGTAGGATTGCCAAAGGTGGTCATGTGAATTGTAAAGAGTGTGCATACTCTAAAAAGCATTGTTCTTGTCTCAGGCAGACAGAGACACACACACACACACACACACACACACACACACACACACACACACACACACACACACACACAGTTGGCCTCTCTTGGAATAGAACCCCTACCTAACTAGTTTATCACACTGCAGCAATACGCAGTTACAGCACACACTATGGAGAACACTGGGTTACATCAGTCCTAGAGGTGTATTTCTAGGTGAGTGACATCAGCAGGATTGCCAAAGGTGGTCATGTGAATCGTAAAGAGTGTGCATACTCTAAAAGCATAGTTTCTTTCACAGGCAGGCAGACACACACGCACACACATGCACACACACACACACACACACACACACACACACACACACACACACACACAGACACACAGTTGACCTGTCTGGGATTAGAACACCTACCAAACTAGTTTAACACAGTACAGCATTATGCAATTAAAGCACGCGCCATGGAGATTACTGGGTTACAGCAGTCCCAGAGGTGTATTCGTAGGTGGGTGACAGCAGGATTGCCAAAGAAGGGGCATTCCAAGTGTACTGTAAGTTGTACATGTCTGTTACCTGCGTGTACCCGCTGCTTACCATCACAAAAACACATTTACACCTGCTTAAAAGTGTCTTATGCAGTCCTAATTGACAGTATCAACAAGGCTTGCAGGTCTTGAACCCTGGACCATGCACACTGAGGTCACTGGACCTACCACTAAGCCATCTGGGTTGTATACATGTTGCATGGAGTCTATAATGCACATCCTACTACAAGTATTCCACAGTACTGAAAACAAATGGGACAGTCACTTTGTGTACATATGTACAGTACCCTTGAATGTACTGTACTCTGTGAAACAACAAAGACAAGTCTACATCTGTACAACTGTCATAAGTACACACACAGATACATATATATATATATATATATATATATATATATATATATATATATATACACACATACACAGCCATAACTATATATATATATATATATATATATATATATATATATATATATATATATATATATACATATATATACACACACGTCTGAACACCCTTTGTGACACAGAAGGGTTCCAAAGGAACTGACGTGTACACAAAACAGAGGCATCTCTTGTGTTATAACTTTTAAATCATAATCAGTTTACCAGAGAAGGGATAGTTGTTGTGTATGTGGCGTTTTGGGGTGGGGAATGATGGCTAATGTACCCTGGGTATTGAGTAAGGGTGGGGGAAGGATGGGTGTGGACCTACACCCCAGCGACCACTTCTGTGTCACTGCTCAACAGTGGCACAGGAAAATAGCATACCCAACTGGAGTTGTGCTTGACTATGTATTCTTTACCATTCCTAACTATGTAATACTTTGTAGACACCGGTCACCACAGATGGCTACCATGGTGTGCTTAAAGACATTCCACATGTGTATGCCTGGCTACAGGCTAGTCATACACACAAACACGCATACACTTGCCAGTATTATGCATACACGTCTTGCCTATGTAAAGGTAACTAGTACAGTGGTATGCAGTTGGGGTATGTGCCACAAAACACATACAATTACACTTACTCTGATTCCACTTCTGAGCTGGGTGACATCACAGGACCGATTACTTGCAGTGCGGAGGGGGGGGGGGTTTAGCAGTTGACAAAGATAAAGGCCAATTCAAAAGGAGGTATCTCTTTGGAATGCAGCAAAACCCGTTGTCATGACAGGATGCAGACACAAATACACACACACAACCACACTCAGCCATTTGCTGACACACACACTCAGGCATTTGCTGTCACACACACAAACACACGCACACAGTTGCCAGTGGTGGGATCAGAACTCCTGCCTATCTACAGATCACTATTACAGTACTATGCAGTTACGAGATGCGCCACAGAGATTACACATTCCAAGGCAGAGTCAGACTGCCCTTCTATGATTTAGGACAACAACAGGGGGACTGACAGTCACGAAGTACATAGCTGTAGACCTGTGTGTTTAAAGTAGGTGTCCATTACAACCTGTATGCACAAACAAGACACATCATCTGCAGGTAACCCTGAGAGATATAGTTGTAGCACAACAGGAACCTGAACTGGAGTATGGCCATCTGTGGAATGGACAATACAGGGTTACAGTGGGCATGCGCATACACTTAGTAGCACAGAGCCATTTGGGATGCATTATGACTACAACTACACAAGGTTATACTGGGCATGCTCATACACTTAGTAACAAAGGGCTTGTTGGATGCACTGACTCAAATTACACAAGTTGGCAGTGGATACACTCATACACTTAGTAGCACAGGGCTGTGTGGGATGCACTCCGATTCTAACCACTGAAGGCCACAGTGTGCATGCTCAAACACTTACATGTACAGAACACGTTGTAATGGACTCCTGTTGTAAACACACAGGTTTACAGCTAGGTACGTCTTACCTGTCAGTATATATGCATATCATACTGGTTTACTACCTGATACCTGTATGTGGCCCGTAAATTATACATCTATGTCTGTGCTGTGTGATACACATGCATACATGTACATGAAGTACTGACATATATATGTTACGTATACGTATTCATGCATGTGTGGACGTAACAGACAATAGGTTACCTGGGTCGCACAGGCGGATGCTACCTACAACATGTGTCACACACCTTGCTGCCCTGAAAGGCATACATTGATAGCAAGTTGTGGACAGTGGCATTATACGTGGAACAGTGGCTTGTGCAAGCATAATGTGTGAGCCACCTTGTGTAATGGTACTGAGGTGCAGGTGTCAAGATTACCTCTCCCGGTTGTGTTAGTAGTTGTCATTATTAGCAGGACTGCTACCCTAAGTATATCTCACATTGGTCATATACACAAGTTCTAATGTTGTCCATCACCTTACATGAGGCATTTGCTACCAAGCACATTAATGCCATGTGCAGTGATGTCATGGTACGGGTGGCAGCTGCTAGTTCAAAATAATGAGCCAATGTCCTGCTGTTATTATGAGGTTGTCCAGTGTCTGTCATTCCGGGCTGTCATGACCAAATGATGAGCCTTCAACACAGAGCACATGCATCCATGTTACACGTATGTATGGATAATACCTAGTTTGCATTTACCCATATAGCCGCATTCCAAGGCAAATGTCCTACACACAGAAGTAACACCCTGACACATGCATGACAATTGCATTGGATGCTTATGCTAACCAGTGCTAGATGTGTGGCTTTAGTAATCCATTTGCTCAATGTAGAACCTACAATGGGGAATACTGACATCTGTGCAGTGAGGAACACCTGGCTAAAGGCTCTGTAGTGCATAATTGCACTACCACCATATAACTCAGATCCAGACATGTGGGCCATAACAGTCGTATGGGCCATTCCAGGTGGTGGTGGTGTACACATATTCATAAAGGCTACTCACATGTAAAGACCACTACTCTGACATAACACATCACAGATGAGTCAGGTACAGGTGACAGTGGCAAATGATGCATTCTAGGTTGTATCCTCATATACATCCACCTTCTTCCCAGACTACCAACGCACATCCATATGTGGTATGACATAGTATGGTAGACCACCAGATAACCCTTGATTGGTGGTCTGTACCTAGCCATACATCAGCTGTGCAAAGTACCCATGTAAAGACACAGCTGCATAATGTGTTATGCAACGCAGTAATACCACTGTTTGTATCCAGCTCAGTTGTACACATACCAGGGTCCCTCAGATGTTGTCAGCATTAACACTGTCAACTGTTGCTGTACACCAGTAAACAACACCCTCATGGTTGGATATGACCTAAGCATACCTGCCCTGGATATGTACATCCCATACTCATACAACATAATTGACATTACCATAGCTTTTGTTTTCCTTTCTACATACAGGTGACTACAGTCATTACACACATGCACATGGCAGATAGCATGCTAACAGTACATAAGGTTCAATATCTATGTTGACAGTGGTAATATCCCCTCTCTACTGGTCACCCATGACACCTATCATATCATACAACACCCCATGTGGCATGTATGTCTTTAGACATGTCCACCTAATGCTATGCCTACAAACATACCCAAATAACAGGACCATAGGACCTACACAAGGCCTGTATTGACAGACTCAGGGAAATCCAGCTCTGCTCTGTATGTTCCTGAGTAGTCACAAGTGATATGTTCATGACATTTGCAGCCATGTGTGGCCACAGCTCCTACATATACTCCATGTCAACAATTGCAAGCCATGCATGCTGTGTGCTGTCTGGACATTAGCTTTAGTACCACAATAGCCAGTACATGCTGGGGTGAGATGTTTACAAACCACAGACCTCGCACATGCTTGAATGAGTGTACTGCCTAGCTCTAACAGAGCACATTGGTGGCACTCTTCCTGTACACACAAGGTGTGTGTGGCAAATATGATGTGCTCACTGTTGAGCATTGCAGTGCCCTGGCTTCACCATGGCACTGTCAAGTCACAGTTTTTAGGAGCATGACATGGAATAATGCTGTGTGTGTCTCTCTGATATGTGCTGTTGTAATTTATGTACACTTGGCTACTCGGTGGAAGTGGTGGTGTCCTACCAGTACATGAATACAACATCCATTATGGTGTAATGCTCAGTTATGTTTCACACATGGCATGGGGAAGGTGTGGAATGTATCCTCTTGACCTGCTAGTGCACATACTGATGTAAACCGCCTATGTGTACATGTATTGATGTTTTTGTAGATTCCATGTGTGTGCAGTGTCTGATGTCTGAAGGTGACTGTTGTCTTAGTACATCATGCTGTTGCAATACAGGCTCAACATTGCCAACTGTATATGATGATATGCTCTAAGTACAGTAAGCCGTATATGAGGTATGGACAGATGTTTGGACATGACTAAGTGGTGGGGCTTCTTTGCAGGTGAATGATTACTGAGCACAGCTCACTGGTGTTACAACCAGTCCTACAATAGTCTGTGTACCTGCTAAGGTCAGGTTTTGTTAATTGAAGTGGAAGACAGACAATGTAGAATGCTGTAAGGGTGACACTGAAGGCAAACCTCATGACACCTGTAACAGTAATACCACCCCTGTGCATATATTGTGCATATATCAGCACAGCTGTCAAAGGAAAGAGTCAGTAAGCATTGTACCTGATGCAATACTGCTGTACGTCTGTAGTACCTATCATGAGATAGACAGGTGTTTCATTCACAGTACTGGCACGTGTGGGTGTGTGTGTCCATATATGTCACGTATGGTTGGGAATACATCCCACATGTTGTCACTCTCCTGAACACAGCGCAGTGGTGTAGCGGTAGCATTAATGCCTCACAGCAAGAGGTTCTCCGGTTCGATTCTCGGCTGGGGTGCCTTCTGTGTGGAGTCTGCATTTCCTCCCTGCGTTTGTGTGGGTTTCCTCCGGGTGCTCCAAGACATGCATCTGGAGCCTTTCTCCCCAGGCCTCTGCTGAAAATTGGCTTTGTTCCAAGTCAGACTTTCCCGGTTAACAAATGTTAAATAAATAAATAAACACTGTTGTTGACACCATTACAGAGTGAAGTGTAGAAAGAAAGGCATAAGCAGGTGGTTATACCTCACACATGTAAAGTGTCTGTATGTGTGTGACATAGGTGTATATCTTTGTGAATGCTAGTGTGTGTGTGTGTGTGTGTGTGTGTGTGTGTGTGTGTGTGTGTGTGTGTGTGTGTGTGTGTGTATGGCTGTCCGGTTCCTGGAGTGAGGCTGTATTTTACTATAGTGAAATGTTAATGCCCCCTCCCCCCATCCACTCAATGCAGTCTAGCATTCCTGTTGATACCATCAGTCGTAGAAGGGCATACTAACCGCCTGTTAACATGTACACACTGGGGTGTGACCTGTATTTACATAGCCTACTGATGGACCCCCCCTCCCCACATACACTCACTGCACTGTAGTAGCCCTGTCGATGTCCTCGATCTTAGGCAATTCCAACTACCTGTACATGTGTGATCTCTGTGGCGCGTCTTGTAATTGCGTAGTACTATATTGATGATATGCACATAGGCAGGTGTTCTCATCCGAACACTGGCAACTATGTGTGTGTGTCAGAGTGTGTGTTACTGTGTCTGTGAATCCCTGAGTGTGTGGGTGTGTCTGTGTTTGCATGCTGTCATGGCAGTGGGTATTACTGCTTCCCAGTGAGAAGCCACTATTTCCACTGGCCTTTACCCTTGTCATCCAGCATACCACTCTTTTACCCACTCCGCACTCCAGGTAACTATACCTGTGATGTCACCCACTGTGGATGTGATGGCTCTGAACACAGTGGCTTACTACACAGCTATCATGCTCTTGGATCATTAGAATAGTAAACATAATTGAAACATGGGAGAATATAACTGTGATGTGGAAGCTACAAAGTGCATGCAGGTATTGTCATACTGACCTGTGGGTAGTCAACATGTACATATGGGACACCCGCAAACACTGACATCCCCTGGCACATACAACTACACCTGAAAGAGGAAGGCAGAACGTCAAGATCAACATGCTGTTAGTGTTGTTACACATGATACATATTGTCAAACATACAAAATGCATTCTAAAACTGCAATACATGGTGTGTCTGCTGCTTGTCAGCACTACTCAACAATATTAATCTACAATTGTCTACCTAGTATGTTCACCCTGTGAATCAGTCCATATGAACATGTCTCTGCACCGATGATGTGGATGACAGGGATGCGGCACAGGCATCATCATATGCACAGGGTGATAATGTTTGCCAGAGGCCTAGGCTGTGCCATTGGATGACATCATGTGTCTGTGTGTTAGGGCCTGTGACATAATTGGGCATGTGTGGATGTTATGCGTGTGTGTGTTGAGGTGCCCTACATTTGTTTCCAGTGTGTGTGTATGCATGCACACAGGTCTGGCATGTGGCTGGCCTACACAGGGGTATTATTGACAGCTGCAGACTGTACAAGGCAGGTTTCACAGTTCACGGTGTCTGGCCACAGCCACGTGACCTGCGCTTGCCAAGTGTTGCACGGGCACTACCAGGCAGAGGTCCAGATTGGGTACCGTCTGATGACACATGTCCACTGGAATCATGTCCCTGTTGGGACCATCCAGGACCACGTGCACGTGGCCTGCTGTGTCCTGGTGTGGACTACACAGCATCAGCTGCACTGCTGCTGCTACCGCCACTGTGGGAGCGGGCATGTGCAGTAGCATGTTCACGTAGAGCTTTAACAAGTGATGTAGCTGACCTACGTCCATGTGCCCGACGCCTCACTCCCACCAGATGATCCAGCATAGACATTCCACGCTCGAGGATTGACATGCCATGGTCAAGGACTCCCACCATGTCACCCAATCTTCTATCCAAAACATCTGCAACATGATGGTGAGCATTTGCAAGTGCCTGAATGTTGTCAGTTAATGAACGGACAGTAGCCCTCTGAATCCTCAGACCTTCTCTGTTGTGCCGTTCAGCATGTGCCTGTGCTTCCATTACAGCCCGAAATATGCATATGGTGGCTGCAGCTGATGTACTTTGTCTCGCAGGGGCATGTTGGCCAGTGGTCCTCCTACGAGCAGCACTGGGCACATGCCTGTGTGGGACATCACCAGTCTGTTGACTGGGATCATGGTGTGCAGGCACACCTTCCATAGTCACCACACTTCCCTGTTCCATGCTACCACCCGCCAACTGTCCTTCCTCTATGGCCAGTGGTGATGGAGTATGTGCAGGCAGGGGAACTGTGTGCGAGGATGAGGGGAAGACAGGTGGAATGGCAACCAATGGTACATATTCAGCCCTGACAACCCTGCCTGTGCTTCAATCATACTATCATTATCACTGCTAGAGTCTGTGGGGACACTAACATCAGGTGGACCGTAGGAGGGCAACACACCTACATCAACACCTGTGAGGGGAAGACAAGAACTGTACATTACAAGTTATACCAGACACACACAGACACACACACACAGACACACACACACACACACACACACACACACACACACACACACACACACACACACACACACACACACACACACACACACACACACGCTACATGCAGGTGATATGGCAGATGGCATTCAGCTTAGACAATTATAGTTTCAGCTTAGACAATTATAGTGGTAGTTATCATACATCCCTGAGTTGCACACAACAGCATGCATGTGTTATAGCAGACGGCATGCACCTTACACAGTTATAGTGGTGGTTAGCATACATACCTGTATTGTACCATTTGTGTTAGTAGTCTATGTCCCATACCTGCAACACAATGCATGCACTTTGCAACATTGCACCACACTGCCATGGTGTGTGCAACATACACCACATGTTAACAGACCATCGCTGATCTTTGTACATCTGCCAATGATGCTTTGTGTTGGCCACTGCCCCTATGTGTAAGGACATGAGCAATAGGGTATGTCGACTGCATACTATGTTTGCCTGAGCCCTAGCTTGCATATCTCCCCCAAAGCAGTGCATGTCTATTCAACATTATTCTGCCTACCCCTGATCTGAATGTAGACATTGTGCATGTGGCTATACACACGTTTGACATGACTGTCCCTACTTTGCAATGGTGCCACAGACCAGCACAGGATTACAGTACACCAGCCTGCTGTGTGGCATATCACCTTGCCAATCACATGTAGTATGACATGTATTCTGCTGACGTGTTAAATGACATGCATTCATGTGCAACACAATGGTGTCCTTTCCAGTCTACAGAACGGTAATGGTGTCCCAATGCAGGGACGTGTTATACTAACATGGGCCTTCAGCTGATGCAGTGTTGTCTGTCCACCCTACAAATATGCAGGGACATACTGCACATTGAGCTGATGTGCATAGCCATTGCAGGGCATCATGTGGCGTCAGAATTGCTATACAGTGTGAGCTACTGACACAGTTCATAGCCATGACCATGTTCGCATACAATACATATCTAATGTGGAATGTGACCCATGTCACTGAGGTGTATACACAGTAAACCCTAATGTGGAATGTGTGACACAGGTGACAGAAGGGTATACGGATTACACCCCTGCACATCTGCAACCATATTACTGATGCCTGGTAACTATGCCCACACATGGCTAACTTAGCAGTACTCTATGTCCCACATGCCATCTGTGTACCTCACACATATGAGGAGCAGGCATGACAGTGATGTCTGACACCAGCAAGGTGAATGTTCTGTATCTGTGGCTTGATGTGGATGTATGTGTATGTTGTGCAACACATGTATGTACTTGGATACTGTATAGGTGAATGCTTCCATGTTATGACACACTCAAGATGTTCACAACATGTTATGTTGTGGTTTCATGTTATGCCTACACAAGCTGTGCACAGGTCTGTATGATGTTTAGTGTTTCACATCTGCATTGTCACCATTACACAAAGGCCATAGTTGTATTGTGTCGAGCCAGTGTACAACAGGGTGTACACACATGTACATCACTTCTGCTGTGTGTGTTGCTTCATGTCTCTGGCCATCCTCCATGGTCATGTGTACACATGTTCAGTCCAATGGTTGTGATGGCCATCTTATTTCACATGTCAGTGTTATTCCATATGACATACACCCATAGATGTCATATGCTCCACTGAGGACATGGTTATGCAGACAAAGGGTGGTATGTATGGAATGTGAGACATGTTTTGCAGGATAGTTGAGCAGTGTTGCAGGCAGCCCACTACATGTCACGGACATGTCTGATAGCACATGACATTGTGTGACATTCATAGCAAGGGTATACTCCACAAGGGTGTATCCTGTGGGCCGGTCATACCCCAGCACCAACACATTTAGAGTGTGTGCACACATATGCTCTCTGTACAGTACTGTTCGTATTCCCAACATGTGAAATGCTGATATGTAGTACCTGTCCCTACAGTGGAATACACCTCCACCATTGTATTCACTGTTGTCCACACATCTGGCATTGACATTTTGGAAGATTTAGTGTAGTTGTTTCATATAGTCTTCAATTGTTTCACATAGGTAAACAGTGTGATGCATTGCAGGTCTGACCAGTGTCCATTAACAAGACCACCTTACATTATGTGTACGTGTGTTATGGCAGATAGCATGCAGTTAATATGTTCCATGCATTATCAAGCCTGGTAGATAATAACAATCACACCTGACACAGCTTGCTGTCACTGCAAAATGCCAGAGGTACCTAAACAGGAGTGTCACAGCAGTAAGATCATTATCCACACCTGTGTGATAGCTACAGAGTGCAATGTCCATGTTAGCACATAAGCCAGTACAATACACTATATTATGGAGTATGCACATCTGTGCATACATAGAATAGCAGACTATAGTATGTGGCATGTGTGCATACATGCCTTGCATATGATGTTACATTATATATTGTACAGTAACACATGTAACTATGTGATATATAGTTTTGTTTTATGTGTAGTAGTGACTTACCAGGCAACTCCAGGCTCGGTGGTTGAGAGACACCCACCTCCACAATACTAGCTAAAGCTTGTGGACAGAAGTCTGCAGGTCTCCCCATGTTGGCCAATAGCTCCTTGGTACGTGTGAGTGGGGGCTGGGCAAGTGGCCCCCCACCTGTTGCACCTTGTTCCCTGGTGATTGCATTAGCATGGTGTTTTGCCAATCTTAGCAGGTCAGTGCAGAGTCGGCACACCTGCTGATAAGTGTGATTGTGACTGCCAACATCATTTACCCTTCTGCAGAGTTCCTCCCACAGGGCATCCCGCTGCTGTGCATCCTGTAGCACATGGCTGAAGAGTGTTGTGTAGTTGTCGAGGAGGTATGGGATGAGGACCTCATCCTCCAAGCAGCTGTATGGCAGCAGTCTGCTACATGGCATACCTGGAAGACATAAAGATGGGGACAGGTCACAGTAACTCACAGAGAAGTACAGCAGTACAGCTAAAAATACATATGTATCACATTTATTAAGATTACAAATACATCTTTGTAACTCTACATGACACTAACACCACTGACATGTATAGGTCACACACATTTGACACCTACTGGTGATGTGATGTTATCGCCATATATGTGTGTGTCATGTGATGGCATTGCTCATACACCATTTGGATGTTGTCTTGACTTGGGCATGTCTGTTTGCCTGTAGTGGTGTCGTTACCTATCAGCACATGCCTGGATGTGTTCACATTAATGTAATACACCTTAATGCTGTGTATATGCCACATATATAGTCATACATAGCCATTAGGGACATGACCTGTGACCCTGCAGACTTGCAAGCATGTATGTGTTTTGCCATATACATCTACATGGCATTGTACAGCTGTGTAGCATCCTGCCATGTATTGCCTGTGTTGCACATGTGTAACACATGGGAAAATAGCTAGCCTGTTGGTATTTGCAGTGTTGGATATCAATTATAGCATGTATGGTCATAGTGATCTAGTAGGCTATATGCCCTGGGCCATTTATGATCCTAGGCAGACATGTTACCTAGCTGTTGGCAAAAGACAGGTAAGTTTCAGTGGCCAGTTCAAGCAGTGCCACAGAACTGATACACATGGTTATTGATATATTTGGCATGCTGTCATTACACCATGTCACAGAGAGGGGCGATGTGCAGCTTTGCTGGACAGGGATGCATAGTATGGCAAGAATATGTTGTGTATGGGACAGGGATCTGTCAGGCATGTTGTGACCCTTGTAATAGAAAGGTGGATGTCCATTTGGGATCAGGATGTGTCAAGTGTAGCATGTCCAACACCTCTGGGTTGGACATGGCTTTATTCATGGTAGGCTGCAGGCTACATAGTGCAGCTAGGGATGGGGAAGGGCAGTGTAGGCCATCTACACATGGGCAATAACCCTTAAAGAAAATATGTGAACTATTATGGGTCACATGGGTTTTGAGTATGGCTGAGCAGTTATCTCTATATTCCCGGATGGCACCTTGTCATGATAAGGGGTGCCACATTCGACTACCTGTCTTTTGTGGTGACATAACTATCAAAGAGAACTACTGTCCAGCTGCATCCCATACACACAGTTGCCATTATGTTGACCGCTGCCTAGGTGGTAGTTAATGGGTACAGGGTTTGTAACATAGGGGATGACAATGCAATACTTAGCTGTCAGATTGTGGCCATACATCACACACCACACATCTGACACATTAAGGCCCTTCTGTATGTTGAATGCAGCACACAATGAGTCAACTATTGCTCCTAGTTCATAGTCATTTGCAAACATCAATAGGCTGTTGCCTTCTGTGCTAGTCTATGTGGTATAGATAACAAATAGGGGAAGTACCAGAAATGACCCCTGTATTTCTGTGGCTGGCACTGGTTTGATGTGCGTGTATTCATCAGACACCTTCTGTAGTGTGGGTTCTGCCAGCAGTCCAGTTGCCAATTGCTCCTGTGACATAGGAATATACACCTAGTTTACTGAGTGTAGCTGGAACACAGTATGAGTAATTGTGTCCTACGACCTGGCAAGGTCATGATATGCAGTGTGAATCAACCCTACTGTCATCTACATCTGTACCGAGTACATCAATTACATTGACCACGGTTCATGGTCATACAGACCAGACTCAGCAGGGTAGTTGTCTACTATGTCCCATTATCAATGGTGTCTCTCCCTTTGTAGGGTGTGATAACTGTTGCTGTGCACCATTCGGTGTGTACACAGCCTGACATGGAGCTATGATTGAACATGATGTGTATGTGGATAGCTGAATGTTCTTACATTTGTGTAGGATACACCCTGGGATGTTGACAGGTCCCATGAAAGCTGTATGTATGGCTTTAGAGAGTGCAGCTTGTACCTGAATAGTCATTAGTACAGGGGCCCTGTAGTGTACATGGATATATTACTAAGTGTACCTGTTGGGGGTGGGGGGAGGTGGGAGTGGGTTTAGGTTCTCTGAGACCCTATCTGGATGAACGGGTGCTATTTCTGTAGGTGCAGTACTTCCCATGCCATAGTGCTGTGCAGCACGGCAGGTCTTGTTGATGCCATTACAATTAATGACACAGCTTTAGAATGCTCTGTACTTGGCCTCATAATATATCACTGATTAGTTTCACAGTAGCTCAGCGTGGTTCTATATGGTGTATCTGCATCTTACTGAGGCTGACCAGAGATCACCTACACTCATGTATGTTCACTCTTGCAACAGTTACTACCTTCTGTGGTACTTTTTAAAACATGGTACCACCAGTTTGTCTACTTGTATGTGTTGGATTGAATCCTGGTTCTGTTTCAGTGGCACAATCACTGCACATATGTGACTGCTTAAGGTTCATTTGTGTAGGATTCAGTGTTTGCGCATGCATTGTCCATCTGCATGGGTGCCATGACACTCACCGCTCTGCTCTTTGGAAACATAACATTGGCATTGTAGACTAACTATGTGTAGCATACTGTTCACCCAGTTTGTGTGACTACTGTGATCCAGGTCAGTGGGGTCGATGGAATCCAACATGCATTGAGTGCAGGTGTTGGCAAATGAGGAGTCTTCCCAGTTCATACTGGAATAGTTGAGAGGAGCTTTTATTATGGTTCTGGTTATGGAAGTCCATGGCCTGGTGGGTGATCTGTCTCAAGGTGCATTTTGAATTCCACTTTGGCACAAAGGTAGCTGCTCAGCATAATGCATCTCATGTTATGCAAGTGCAATTAGAGTGGAGGTGCACATATCCTTCCTAAAGGATAATGGGCAAGAAGTGAGGTATGTGTTATAACATGGTAATGCAGGTTTGCTATCCGGAGCATTGAAACATGTCTCAGCCACTGCACCGATATGTTCTTCATGTTAGGGATTGACATATGTGTGTATGTATAGTGTTTCTGACATGTATCATTGTGTAGCGAGACTTGTAGTTTATTGCTTGGCTGTCCCTGTAACAGCAGTGGACCCTCACTTGAACCATGCATGATGAAGGCATTATAGGGGAAGCATGAGGCCTAGGCAGTATCCAGATTCCCAGGGGTGACAGGTGCAGGCACTGTCTGGCAAAGCATCATGGTCTGTTAACCATGTTATCCCAGGATGACAGATACTGGACACCCTGTGACATGCACCACTACACTAGACAATTGTGGAATACGATCCTTTTTTCCCTGTACTACAGTATCATTCTGGCCAATAGCAGAATGCTACCCAGGCCTTAGGACATACCTGCATGGGCTACAAGACCTGATAGGTCCTACATGTGTTTCCATGCAGTCCAGGCTACTGCATCACAGGTCCTGCACAACAACATGGAATATGCCAGAGCCATGTGTATAGTTCAAAAGGTGGTCTGAGTGTATGAGTATGTGGCTAATCATGGCAGACAGGCAGCTGACAGTATGTATGCTCTCGTATAGGTTAGTGTGTAAAATAGTGCTAGAGTTTGCATTCACAAATGAGTACTGTTGGGCATGTTTCCGGTCATATGTTCAGAGGCGTGGTACAATTATGCAAACTATGTCATGCAGTTTCTGCATTTCGGTGTCTGTCTCTACCTGCTTGGGGGCTCATTTATTTGGCCAGATACTTAGACGTGTCTGTGAATGTGTGTGATTTCCAGTAGTGTGTGTGGGTGTCCTTACTGTGTTCTGGTAAGGGTATGTGTTGGTTGTGTTGATGAGCTGCATGTGTTAACCTACACCTCATGACTGTCCAGTCCAGTCATGGCTGTAGACTGGGCTGCCTTCCAGCTTACCCCTGTAGCTGCATCCCAGACAATGTGTGAGGCATGGTGTTAGGTGGGTCTGGCAATGTAAATGGCATAGAGATTACATTCCCCCAGGATGGCCACATAAACAAAGCTGACATTAGGAAATGCCAGTAACTGACTAGTGAACATGCCTGTATGAGCATTCAGTACTACAAGTACCAAGTACTGTATTTAGTTTATGTATTGCCTATGAAGATGTTTTAGACAGTGATGCTCACATATAAATATTTGTGTTATGGATGTGACAACACTGGCTATTACTGAAACATTGTAGCTACCTTTAGCAGCAATCCTTTTCTGAGGAGCACATCACATCCTGTTAGTTGATTACAGATGATGCAAGTGTCTACAGGTCTGTTTCCTTCTCTGGGTATATACTCACATATCCACCAGGACCATGAGCTCTGTTGGGCACAAACACCCACTCTCCAAACAGAGTCATGTATCAATAGAGTCTGATGCCGCTATCAACATGATCAGGATATAATCAGATAGTGCGAGCCATCACCTATGATGCGGCTATTACACATGGGCAGCTGTCTCTTATATGTTACACTCCTACTGCAGATGTTACACTGGAGTTAAAGATGATATGCAACCTGTTTCATTACCAGTGCTGTGCACTACCTTACATACAGTATGTGCAGGTGGCTGTTATGTTGGCATTGAGAGGTTGGGCTACACAAACCTGGAATTTTAACCAGTGTGTCTGTACTCTCAATATCCACTCTATGTAGATGTGCACATAGCCATTTGGTCCAGCCCTGTAACAAGGGCCACTACATGTTTGCATAACATGTACACATACACAGCTGTTATTGCTTGCAAATGATAGCGGAGAAGTGGATATTACATGTGTTATGTGCATGGATAGTTACCTGGCTCTTCCAATTATCTTTGCTATCATGCTGCTAACCTGTCAGATGAATACTAATGCTATGTATCCTGTCACTGAGTATTGTAATTGCCAATAGACATGACTACTGTTTGCATAACATAACAGAACTGCTATGTAGAATAGAATACAGATCTGCCTAGAATACTGTACATTACACAGTTATTGGAACAATATCCCACAATGCAAACCATATTTGCACAGTAAGCCCACCTTTAACATGTTCATCTTACTTATACACCCATACATATGTCGACTGTTACAATATATCGACATATGCTATCCCCTGTTATAGCACATACTTGTTTTACCAATCCTGACACTGACAATGGCTTGAAGCGAATTGGTGGGTTCTAAGCCCATATCATCCCTTGTGGTGTATGTGGAGTGTGCCGTGTGACCTACAGCAGTACACACATAGAATACTACAAGCATTACTACTGCTCAACACTACATTGCTAAAAGATAGAAATTTCCACTATATCAATTGATTACCCTGTAATTCTTACAGTACAGATACTACATACACAGGCATATTACATGTTATACATACTGTCTTAGTAATCGGAGGTGTTATTAACTAGTGTAATACTTGTTTTTGGTTCATCTTTCAGTGTTTTGTACTGTCCTGCACGTAGATACAGATGGTTTGAATGTGTGAAAAGGCAACTTTTATAGTTACAGACCAGTAACATGTGCTATCCCGATGGCCAGTTGGTGTTCCTAAGTAGCTAATACATGCACATCAGCTGTGCTGCTACTGCCTTAGCCAATACCATGGCTACAGTGGAGTATAATTGAGTACTCCACTTGGACGTTGTCCCTTTGCCTTACTTGTGAGGAATACAGAGTGGAAGTTTTGTTTGGAATCTACTGCAACAGCTGTATGGAGATGAACAGTAATATATTGTGTGTAATGCCTAGAGGGGTTGGTCTAAATGTGAGTACTGCTGTTATATTTCTGAATATTGCTACTTGTGCAGGATTTGTCTGTAACTAATACTTCTGCATATGTTTCAGTCTGGCCAGGTTGTTTGACCAGCTCAAGGCTGCATAGCTATGCATATAATGTTAGGGGGTTTACAGTGTGCTTACCAGACATATTTACTTTGGTGTTACTGTGTATCATACTGTGCTAATAATCAGTACTCTGTAAAATTTCCTGGTGTACGAACCTTTCAACCCTCTGAAATGGGATTAGTTCATACAAACCCTGTTACATCAGCAGCTGTTCAATTGTATAACGGCAACTATTTCACATAGGGCCATGTTATTGTGTCTGTGTCCAGGTATGTTAAGGTTTCAGCAGATGTTGTACAGTAGTTGAATGATTGATTATGGTATGACAGTATGTATTGATGTAATTACTTCGGTTGTTGGGTAGATTTTGGTGAGTGTACATAGCACATGCAGGTGTGTAGGGACCCCTTTTATACAACATCTATATGTGTGTGGGTATTCTTTCCCTATGTACCTCACAAGACATCTACAACAACTGCAAAGGCCGCAGAAATACCTCACAAAGAGGATTACTGGCCTCAAACAGATGCCCTACGCAGACCGTCTCAAAAAACTCCAGCTTTACTCCATTGCATATCACCTACTCAGAGATGATCTCTGCCTAACATGCAAAGCTATGTCAAACCCAGAGCTGTTGGACATGCTCCACTTAAAGAAATCCCAATACCTGCAAGCTACATGCTCTAGGGACCTAAACATTGTCACCACAATAAACAGAACATGCCAGAGGGATAGATTCCTGTCCCAGAGACTTCCCATACTCGGGAATAAACTACCTATCTATATCAAACAAAGTTCCTTATTAGCACTCTTCAAGAAAGATGGGAAATAGGAAATTCACCCCGGGGATCACCTCTATGGTTCTGCTTGACAGTGGCACAGGCAAATAATTTTCTTGGGTGGCAAAAGCCAGGGTACCTTTTTGGCTGGGCTTGTATAGGCCCCAGGGCCGATAGCCTAGTACCTACCTATGAAACTATGAACCTATGAACACCTATCCCTTAGTCGACTAATACTATGATAATTGCAGGCTGATTCATTATGGTACTATTAAATGCTTCCTGTATAGCATGCAGGTACTGTTAGTCCTTGAATCCTTTTGGCAATACATCAGAATGTAATAAAGATTTGCAAAATGAAAGCTGTCCGTGTAATTCTGTCATGGATATTTTCAGTCATTGCAGTTGTGTTGGTGACTGTGTCCATAGAACATATTTGTAATAGTGTATTGGCATATACTCTTCAAATGTTATGTTCATATTGTTTGGGAGGGGCGGAATGTGTGATTGCTATGGTCCATGTTATACTAAGATATGACCACTTTGGATGCTGTCTACAGACATGTATGTATGTGTGTGTATATATGTATATATATATATATATATATATATATATATATATATATATATATATATATATAATATATGTGTGTATATGTATATAGATGTATACATTATTGCATAAGTTTATCTGTACCTCCATAGATGTATAGATGTTTTTAACCTATCTATATATCTACATATATATGTAGACCTGTATATATCGACATGTTTCTATGTATCTCTCTCTCTCTCTCTGTATATATATATATATATATATATATATATATAATTATATATATATATATATATATATATATATATCTATATATGAGCACACAGCTTTAACTGGGTACATGGCGGGTTGTCTTATTTCAACACATTCCTCCCTTTAGTGTTTTAACCTGTCTGCATACACAACTGGGATAGGTACATCTCAGGTAGCTTAGTGTTAGGTTACTCTGAGGATGGAGCACATGGTTGCGGGTTTTACTCTTGGAAGGTGTTATTATTTTACCTCTCAGAGTAGGCACTGGTAGGAAAAGTGTGAATAATGTGCATTTATGTGGTTATGAGCAGGTTTGCCCGTGGTCTGCGTGACGTTAAGCAAAGGTCAAATGTGTGAAGCACATCTCCGTTTACCACGTTTCAACACTGCTGACTGTCGGGCAAACAAGTGGAAACCCGCTTACAACTGCTTTAATCCACCTGCATCCAAAAGCCCTTATTCTGGCCCTCAAAATAACCTAACAGCCCTTGAACCCAGGACCATGAACACCACAGTCACTGGCTTTACCACTAAGGCATCTGAGATATGCGTGAATGTGATGGTGTTTAGAATATACATTGTAATACAGACATTGGTTACTACTGAAAACAAATGTGACAGTCAGTTGGTGTACATATGTCTGATACACGTTAATGTTCATATGTTTGTGATAGTAGGTGTTGCAATGTGACGTGACAGGATGTATTATGAATGAGTAACGTTCTTGCTTTGTGTCCTTTTTATATTGTCCCCATATTCCATGTATGCCCCTCCAGTTCACTTATTGGACATCTGACCCAGGCCCTCCTTGATGCATGATTGCATTACCCATCATTCCTCCCCCACCCCAATCTTCACATACACAACAACCACCCCTTCTATGGTGAATTAGGTTGTTATACAGTTGTTATAATACCAGAGCTACATGTGTTTTGTGTACACTCCAATTCCTTTGGAGTGCTTCTGTGTCACGAAGTGTGTTCATTTCTTAGATGCTTATTTATATATGGGTATATATATATATATATATATATATATATATATATATATATATATATATATATATATATATATATATATATATATATATATTTATATATATATATATATGTGTGTGTGTGTGTGTGTGTGTGTGCAGACATCACTGACATATATATATATATATATATATATATATATATATATATATATATATATATATATATATATATATGTACATATATATAAATATATATATTTCGTATTAGTTTGTAACAGTAATACATCTGTAGATTGGAATGTGTTGGATCACAAACTACAGTACATTACAATGTACTGTACATAAGTACAAAGAGTCACTGTCCTATTTGTGATCATTACAGTGAAATGCATATGGTATAAAGTGAAATATAGTGTGTATGGTCCAGGGTTCAATACCTGCGTTGCTTTACGAATGTTTTTTACTACAGAATAAGGCTCATTTAAGCAGTTGTAAGCATGTTTAACAGTGTTTGTGTGACATTATAGCAGCGGTTAAACACAGTTAAACAAACATTGTAATGTATAACCTGTGCACCCAAACACGGCCACATCTGCTAACTACTCCAGATATATACCTGTCAGTGACGTAACATCTCACTATGTGCTGACATGACTTTACATTCTCTGTTAACTGTACTCTCCTGCACACAGGGGTTTATATGGGTGATTCATATGTTTATTATACAGACGATTACTACCTACATATGCAAGCTGTGGTTAAGGCATACTTTTGCACGTGATAAACATCCCTGCCTTTATCGGGATTGTAACCTCGAATGCACAGATACTATGCGAATGCTGTAACCATTACACTGTTGACATTCACGTTGCTTTCACCTATTTCCTATTTAGATGACTTCTATGTGTAAGGTAGGCTAAGCAAAGGGTGGGAGCCCTTAAACTCACTGAGCTTCACGTATTCTTTAAATAACAGCATATAACAAATGTACTGTGAGACAATGCATTACATTCCTAACTACATTAGGCATAGCCCCTCACTGACACACTTCAAGGGAAACCTTGTTGTGTGAATGGGTAACAGACTCTACACCCCTGGGATCATGTGTCCCAGAATCATACAGCCAGTGGGTGGGGAGCCTGTCCAGTTTGATAGCTGCAAGACCTGGTGGGGGAATCGAATGGTGTTGAATTGCCACATCAACATGCCCTCTTTAGATCACTAAGTGCCCCTATCACCCTCCACAACCCCAGTCTTCAACAGTTTCCAGCAACTCTGCCTGGAATTGCTTCATTGGCTATGCTTGACAGAGGCTCATTTACTTCATCAATGGTGCGGGGAAGACCAACACACTGTTGCTATTCTTCTAATTGCCCTTAGGCAGATAGATAATAGGCTATCTGTGAACCTCTAATGTGCAGGCCATCACAGCCATAATATGTGAATAAACAGACCTTCAGATCACAATATACAGTGTAAACTCACCATGTAGTCAGAAAACAGTTGAGTACAGCAAGAACATACAGAACACTGATTCTTAGTCACTCCAAAAGCCTATCTTGGAAGCTAAAAGACTTGTATAAGTTTAAGGCTTTCTATTGCTTACCATTAGGTTACCTACAGGGGAGATGAAAAACAGGCACAGATGGGGAACATGCATGCGTTGATACCATACCGACCTATGTGTCAGCCTTATGCTTTGGAATACTGGCCAAGGCTATTGGCACCCCCATGGTGCCTTATTTAGGAGAGTCTCGAAGGTGAATACCAGCTCCGTAAACAGCACACTAGCAGATTCAATGAGGTATATGCAATTCAACACCAGGAGTTGTGATCACAATATGCATGCACTCACAGCACTCCTCAGGATGTACAACATCAACATCTGTGCATTAACTGAAATCTGTCCTAAGGCTTCTGAAAGCACACCAGCACTACCAGACTACAACCCATAATACACATTTCAGCCACAGAACATGGACTGACAGACATGGAGGGGCTGTATCCAAATTCATCAGGAATACCTACACCTCCAGGTTAGTGGGGCAGTATGATACCTCTGTGAACATCCATGTGCAGCTAACATCAGCCACAACTGCAATATGGAATGTGGCCTGCTACAGATCACCCTCCATGACCCAGGACCTCCACTACACCTACCTGGAAACAGTGGAGAACACGACAGTCCTAATGCAAACCCTGGCATTGGTCGATGTCAACTAGCATACCATTAACTGGGAAACATACTCCGGTATTCACTTCTAGGACCTGCGCTTCCTGGAATGTATCACCTCATATGCCATTTATCAGGTGGTAACCTCCCTAATGTGTGGTGGAAACTACTAGATGTGGTCATCACCAACATGGGCAACAGGTGCACCACAGTGGAGGTTAACCAGTCACTGGTTAGATCTGACCGTGAACTATTCACAGTTTCCACACCCTAGCATCTCCCCCACCCATGGATACCACAGTGTATACCTTTCCTACAGCTAAATTTACACTACTAGTGATGGGGTGGGGGGTTTCACACCCCCCACGCTAAGGGGAAACACTGCTCAAGATACAGACAGATTTACAAATGCTGTCTATAAGCACCTACATGGATGTATGGATTGTGCCATAGCTGGTAAACCAAGACTCACTCCTCCTAGACAAGGACACCGGTCTGGTGGACCTCTGCAATAAACAGGCTATACTACAGACGTAGGACAGTGGTTCAGACACACAGCAAATCCCATGAAGGGCAGACATCTGTGACCACTATTAGTATGATACGTAGGTCCCTCATGACATCATCCAAGGCTAACATCAGCAGGAGAATATGCAATGATTCGAAAGATAACCACTAAGACTTATTTGGCTATGTAAAGGAGCTATGTGGTGACACACAGATATACACTGTGACAGTGAAATATAGCACAAAATATGCTGATGTTGACCCAAACTGCATCTTGCAAACTGTACAAGAGAACCTGCCTCCCACCTAATTAAACATTCCTACCTCAGGCTCTCCACAGGCTACATGCCCATACAATGGTGCGTGACAATGGTTATTCCACTCCATCATGGTGATATCACAAGTGACCATGGTAACTACCACCCTATAAGCCTGACTAGCCTAGTCTACAGTGGTATGGTTCGCATCCTCATGCACTCATTGACAATGACATTTGTAACCTTCGTACACGTGACCCAACCCAGGTCAGCATGACTGAGTGCAGTTCATGCCTGCTGAACCTGTTTGACATCTTACATACAGTTATCAAGACATTAGATGACAGGGGAGGTGGTTCACACAAACTACCTGGACATCACCAAGGCTTTTGACACCATGCCCCACTCAGGTATTATTGATAAACACACCAGCCTGTACATTCACCCATACATCACAGGTTGGGTTGCCAATGGGCTTATACACAGAACCCACATGAAATGACTAGTGGTCTCCAGGTCCAACTCTTGAACAGTCACGACTGGTGTCACACATGACTCAGTCCTGGGAGCCCTACTGTTTGGCATATACGTCTCAGATGTACAGGCAAACACAGGTGGATTACGAAAGACCATGTTTGGCAAAGACTGCAAACTGGGAGCCATGGTTGATAGTCCAGCTGACATGGACATCCCTCAAGGGGCCTCACAGAGAACGTCACAGGGTGCCAACGACATGGATTCCAGCCAAGTGCCATGAACTGCATAGTCATTCCATTGTGGAACTGTCACCCACATATTAACACATAAGCAGCAGCCACTTTAATACAGACGAGGTAATGGAGTGTCTGGGGACTAAGGTAGATAGCGATCTCCCCTCTGACAATCATATCTCCACAGTAGTTAGGACATCCTTCTATGTAGACCATCTGACTACTAAAGGATTCCCATCTTGACATACTGGGGTTAAAGTGCCCCTTCACTCATCACTCATCAGTCCCTTCATAGGGTAAAATAACCCATGTGGGATGTACCTCAGAGGATACATCCAACAGCTGGGGGGTCCACAAATGTACCTCACCAAGGGGAATACTGGCCTCCAACATATGGCCTATGCAGCCGAACTGAATAAACTCCTGTTTTACTCAGTGGCATCTCGTTTACCCAGAGATGATCTCCTCTGACCAACACAGCCATGTCAAACTCAGGCTTGATGGATATGCTCCACCTATTGTTATCCATGTCACAGTGGGCCACACACTGTAGTGAGCTGACCTTGCCACAACAATAACTGGAAGATGCTGGAGGGACAGCTTCCTGTCACAGACACTCCCCATACTTTGGAACAACATCCCTAACTACATTATACAGAGCCCCTCACTAACACTCAGCAAGAGAAACCTTGAAGGGTGGATGGGGAACAGTAGATGCACCCCAGGGATTCCACCATTGGCTCTGCTCCACAGAGGGATGGTTAATGAATCAATGGTGTGGCAAAAGCTGACACATTTTGGCTGGCCTTATGAATGGTCTCTGGCAGTTGGCCAACTACCTACCTATGAATCTATACATACAGTATCTGCATATGCTGATAGCTTAATTTACTGTTCAGGTGTTGACTTAACTTGTGGGAATGGCTTTTGTGTGTGCAATAGTTGAGGGCTGCCTTCATGGGATGCACACAGTAGACTGCCTATACATGACAATTTACAGGTAGTTGTGTGTGCCATCCATTTTTACTTTTTGTGCAGGTGGAGAAAAGTGTCAGTCTCTAAGTGCCTACAGTGTCAGTGTGTGTGCTATACGTTCCCTCTTTGCCAAGGCATGAGCATACTGGGCACACCTCCATCTGCCTACTTGGGCTGACTCAGGGTGTTTATGGTCTGAGTACCTCTGAGCCTGTGGGTCCTTGGCAATGGGGGTGGGCTGAGAGGGGCTTCACCATTCTGTCCCTGCTGCAGCTTTTTCGCAAGACCATATTGTGTAACATGGCACACACTATGAAGATGTGGGCACATGTTCATAGGTTCATAGGTTGGTACTAGGCTATCAGCCCTAGGGCCTATACAAGCCTAGCCATAACAATTCCCTGGCTATTTCTTCCCACATTATTTACTTTCCTGGACCCCTGTCTAGCAGGGTGACTAACATGATCCCTGGGGTGAATTTCCTTTCTCCCATCCAATTGTCAAGGTTCCTCTTGAAGAGGTCCAAAGAGGCACTCTGCTTGACATGTATGGGCAATCTATTCCAGTGTCTGGGGAGTCTCTGGGTCAGGAACCTATCCCTCCGGCATGTTTTGTTTATTGTGATGACAAGGTTTAGATCCCTGGAGCGTGTAGCTCTGAGGGATTGGGATTTCTTTAAGTGTAGCATGTCCAGCAGCTCTGGGTTTGACATGGCCTTGTATGTTAAGCAGAGATCACCTCTGAGTAGACGATATGCGACAGAGTATAGCTGGAGTTTTTTAAGGCGGTCAGCGTAGGGCATCTGCTTTAGGCTTGTGATTCTTTTAGTGAGGTATTTCTGAGGCCTTTCCAGTTGTTGCAGATGTCTTGAGAAGTACATACCAAATGGGGTGTTGTATTCTATAATGGGTCTAATGAGGGGTGAGTACTGTGGGACAATGACCTCCTTCTTTCTGGATGAAAAGCCCTTCATGATGAGGTGTGCCATATAGAAGGATTTCCTGACTGTTGTGGCGATGTGGTTATCGAAGGTGAGACCACTGTCCACCTGTGTCCCTAAGTCTCTTATCACACTTTCTGTGTTTAGTGTACTGCCACCTATATGGTAATTCATGGATACATGTTTTTTTTCCCCAAAGGGGATAACAATACATTTCTTGGCATTGAGCTTGAGCCCATGGCTCTGGCACCAAGCATCTGTTTCTGTAAGGCCCTTTGTAGAGTATCCACATCATTTGGGGATTCAATAATGGCTCCCAGTTTGCAGTCATCTGCAAACTTTGTTATCAGAGTCCCTTAGTGTTGACCTGTACTTCAGAGAAGTAGATGCCAAACAAGAGCGCCCCAGGACTGAACCCTGAGGTACTCCACTTGTCACTTGTCTGGAGCTGGATTTGGAGTCGGCTACTTTTACAGTGTGGGTTCTATCAGTAAGCCATTTAGCAACCCATTGGGTGACATAGGGATTAATGCCCAACTTAGTAAGTTTATCTATGATTCCAGAGTGTGGGATGGTGTCAAAGGCCTTGGCAAGGTCTAGATAGGCTGTGTGGACCACCTTACCCTTGTCCATGGCTCTAGAGACTGATTCAAAGAAGTCAATCAGGTTCAGGAGACAAGATCGGCCCTTCACAAACCCAAACTGGGTGGGGTCCAGTGTTTGAAGGTTGCCAATGTCTTTGTTTATAAGTTCCATGATAATACGCTCCATGGCCTTGCAGATAAGGCTTGTCAGACTGATGGGACGATAGTTTCCGGGATCCAAGGTGGATCCCCCCTTGTGGATTGGGATAACTGTAGCTCTGTGCCACTCAGTGGGCACGAAACCTGAGGTGAGGCTATGATTAAACATGACACTTAGGTGAGGTGCCAGTTCATATTGTAGTTCATATAGTACACAGCCCAGGATGTCATCTGGTCCCATGGATGCTGTATTCTTGGCTTTAGAGAGTGCGTTTTGTACCTGTGTGGCCGTTATTATTGGAATTTGGCAATCTTCCGGTATTGAGATGGGCCATTTAGGGGGTGAGAGGGGGGTGAAGTTGGCACTGAATCGATCTGCCTGGATATTGGCAATATCCTTTGGATCAGTATATTTAATGCCATTCTGTTTTAGCTCAGAGCAGATCTGAGCATTGCCATTTAGATTCTTGACATAGTTATAGAATGCTTTGTTGTTGTCTTTGGAATCTTTGGCAATTTAATTTTCATAACTAGCTTTGGAGGATTTTATGAGGCATCTCAGTTTCTTACTGAGGCTAGTAAGGGAGTTTTTTGCATCCTGGGATTTTCCTCTTTTCTGCAAAAGTTTCTTCCTTTTGTTCTAAAGTTTGTTTATGGCAGGGGACCACCAGATTGGCTTCCTTTTTTTGGATGAGAGCATTTTGGTTCTATTTGGGATGGCACGATTCACGCATGAGTGGATGTGCTCGTACAGTGCCTTAGTGTAGGATTCAGCAGTTGAACTTTCAGTTCTCGTCTGCATGGGTGTTATGAAGTTTGTCACTTCTGACTTGAGTAGCATGAAGTTGCCTTTGGAGAAGTTTTATGGTGGTTTCTTTACTGGGGAGTGGGGGTGGGATGTGGATGTTAAGGGTGATTAGCTTATGGTCAGACCTGACTAACGAGGGGGTGACCATAGGTATGGAGCATTGATTTCCCATGTTGGTAATGACCAGGTCTAGGATATTGGAGCCCCTGGTGGGACTATGGATTAGTTGGTCCAGGGCATTGGAATTTATGAATTCCAAGAACCGTTGCGCAAAGGTGTTGGGACATGAGTAGTTTTCCCAGTTAATGGCAGGGTAGTTAAAATCACCCAGTATTTGGGTGTTCAGTTCTATCTTAATATTTTCCAGTATGTTTAGAAAGGTGTAGTGAGAATCTTGGGGTATGGTGGGGGATCTGTAGCAAGCTACAATTTGGATTGCAGTCTTACCTAGTGTTAGTTGCACTTGGAGAATTTCAGACACATTGTGTTGGCCAACTATCCTGGTGGTGTGAATATCCTTGGTGAATATTGACACTCCTCCACCTTTAGTGTTTTGGTCCTGGTTTGGTGGCCGAAAAGTGTGGTAAGAGTTGTAGCCTGGTATTGCAGGGGTGCTCTCTGGAGCCTTGAACCAGGTCTCATTTACTGCACAGATATCGATGTTCTCCATTTTTAGGAGTGCCTCGAGAGAGTGCATTTTGAGGTTTAGACTTCTAGCATTGAGTAGCATTACCTTCAGATTTTGCATGCTTGTACCTGTTACGGTGGTGGTTTTGTCCTTTGAAGTTTGTCTAAAAAAGGCATTATAGGGCTGGCAAGAGCCTTAGCCAGTAACCTGAATCCCAGGGGCGACAGGTGCAGACCACCTCTGGCAAAGCATCGTGGTCTGTCAATCATGTCATCCCAGGCAGACAGATACTGGATCCCCTTTGAATGACACCATAAGCTTAGCCAATTGTTGAAGTCAATCATTTTATCCTTATATTGTGGTATCATTCTGGGCGAAGGCAGGATGCTACTCAGGGCTAGGGTCATACCTGCCTGGGCCACATGATCCGAGAGCTCTTCCATGTCTCTTTTCATGTAGTCCATGGAGGTCGTCTCAAGTCATTCACTCCAACATGGACAATGACAGAGTCATATTTGTACTTGTTGTGGAGTGACTTGAGTGCATGCTATGTGGCGGATCCTGGCACCCGACAGGCAGCTGACTGTAATTTTCTCCTTATTCAACCTGGTGAGGGGGACATCAGTGTGCCGGACTATAGAGTCACCTATGACTAAAGTGTTAGGTACATTGTCTTGCCTTAGGGGCTGTTGCTGGGTGGCACACTGGTGTTGTGGACTATGTGACACATTGGTTGTGATTGGTGTTTGTTTGCGTTTCAGCTTCAGAGGTCTTTGTTGCTTGGGCAGGTTACAGTTAAGGGCCTCTGCATATGTGGATTTAGTGTTGCTATATGTGGGTGTTGGTGGTGCGGGTATAGAAGGGCTATGTGTTGCTTGAGATGTATTGTGGGTGTTAACCTTCTCCTCTTGACTGTTTAGCACAATCTTGGGTGGAGAGAGCTTTGCTTCCATTTTGGCTATGTAAGTGCATCTCTCACAGGTTGTAGTGTTGGGCAGTAGGAGGAGAGGGTTGTCTGTGTACATGAGGCAATTGCTGCATTGCCCCAGTATGCCCAGATTCACCAGGTGGACAGGAGAAATCACCGGAAGCTGACCCTTGGACATGCTTGGTTTGGTGCTTTTTTTTCTTTGTAAAGTATAGGAGCTGTTTCCTTAGCAAGGTACTTTGCAATTATAGGCTGTTTAGTGCCTACTATTAATTTCTCCTTGTTAACAAGGAGAGTTCAGTGTTTGTATGAGTTTAAGGCTTCCTAGTGCTTTCCAGCAGGTATTAGAGAAAGTGCTAGTCACAGGGATGCTTAAAGGTAAGATTGAAAAGAATGCACTCTGCAGTGTGCACTAGAAGTTAGATGTGAAAGTAGGTAACTTGAGTTTTACCTGTTTAAAAAGTTAAGGTTTAGTGGAGAGTTACTATTTTTAAAACAGCAAGATGGATTGAAAGGGGTGGTCACTTTTGTATTTTGGTACTATGAAATACTGTAGGATGGCCAATAAATTTAAATAATTGAAGGGGTGGGATTTCAAAAATGATGATTTTGTGATTACTCACATAAGCCAGTGAAAGTAGAGAGAAATGAGATATATGGTCAGATTAACATAAGAGGCGGGCAACTAGAAAGACAGTGGTATTTAACAAGGCAACTTAAATGGGTGGGAGGGTGGGAAAAATACTGCCTGACTCAGAACAGAGAGAGCTGTGGTCTCTTTTGAAGTTTTAATATGCTGTTAAAACAGAAAAACACAAAGTAAAGAAACTAACTACAGTATTCAAAATATAGAAAGGCAATACAGTAATACAAAAAATAACAGCAAACTAACCTTTCCTTCACAGCAAAGTGTAGCAAAGTGTAGCAGAGTCTAGATGAGCCTTTCTGGTAAAGCCTGGAGAGCACTGCAGGGCTCCACCAGATATGTCCAACCAACAGAACCATGATTTCAGCATCCCAAACACACGCTCTATGATGATTCTGGTTTGCGAGTGTGCCTCGTTATGGCACTCCTGTATGGGTGTGTGTACATTTTTGATGGCAGTCATCATCCATGGTTCCAGTGCATAGCCAGCATCCACCACCAGGTGGCCATTTAGGATGTCCCCCCTGGCAAATAACCAATACAGCCAGATGTGGGAGTCGTGATAGCTTCTCAGGTTGCCAGCACACACATCCGTGATAATGCCCAGGGCATTGCACACAACCTGGCAGTTGATGGAGTGGTATATCTTGTGGTTTATGTAGCGCCTACCCTGCTCACTGGGTGGTGACTTGATGTGTAGGCGCGTGCAGTCATTTGCACCCAGTACCTCTGGGTATTCTGCCACATGGTGGAAGAGACGCATATTTCTGGCCAACTCCTGCATTCGGGAGAAGTATATGTGCTCATTGGCATGTGGTAACATGGCATCAAGTAACTGGTGTAGTACCCTGGATGCTGATGCCTGTGAGATACCCATGATATCCCCAGTTGGTCTTTGAAAGGTACCTGTAGCTAGTATTCTCAGGCTTACACATACCTTCATATCCACTGGGTTGGGTTCCCCTCTGTTTGTTTTGGCTCTGAGGCATGGCCGGCACAACTTCACAAGTTGCTGAAGGGTGTCCCTGTCACCCTGTAATGCTCTACTATCTCCAGATCAGGTAGCCCCTGTTAGGTTACCCTGGGTCTGAACACTCTTTTCCTCCTCTGGTGCCTGCGGTGGTCATGTGCATCATCCTCCACACCACCTTCAGTCTCCAACACATGCTGGTGGATCAAAGCTATGGCAGCCCCTATCATGTACATAATAAAAGTTCCCCGTCTGTATAAACCACTGGTGCAGAATGTATGGGAATACACAAATGTGTGTGAGGTGCTTTCACACTTTATAGTATTGTGCTATGCATGCTGCTGATGTAAGTGGGTGTGTATGAACTATTCCAGCTGCTGCGTGTCTTAATTATGGGTTTTGCAATGAGTACTGCAAGTGTGGGGCCTTTACTGTGGAGATCTACTTATCTGCCTTGATTAATCTGTTGCCCTTTAATTCACTTTTAGACCTGGATCCCCTCCCATTGTCAGGCATGCATCCACCTGCCATCTTTCTTGTTTTGTACTTTCCCTACCCAGTCATGGCGAAATGTGCTTGTAGCTGATATACTGCATATTGCCTTTGTTCTGCTTTGACACTTTGCTGTTTTCTTTGCAGTACAGCTCTTCCCATTCCCTGTTCTGCAGGTAGCTGCTTGCAGCCTTGTTAGCTGTTGTCAATGGCCCACTTTAGGCTCCTAGTTGTTAATTAGTCATGTGTACTCCAATTTCACTGATGCAGCATTTCCTTATTTCTTTCCTATATCCTTCCTGTTTCAGCTGCAGTGTGCGTTTACCGGGTTTACACACATTTTCATCTCCGTTCACATGCATACTTGGTTACCTTGTGTACTCTCAGCTAAGCATAGCTATGGGCAATTTGACACACCCCTATCCTGCAGCTTTGCTAGCTAGGGGCAGACCGGTTTAGCAATGCTCCAATATGCTTACAGCAATGGCGACACACCCCTCTCTTGATGTCATCTTTATCTCAAGGGCTCACCTCGATGTTATAATGCTACACTGTGAGGTGCATCCTTACACCAGTGGGGAATCAGCGATTCACTATTACTCCTCTCATTTGCATGGCATTGCCTACTAATATCTAGCTACTGCGCATAACACTGTCACTGCCCCTTAGCAACCCTTGCGCCATGAGTATGGTGCAGCATGCCTGCCATTGACCATTATGGGGAAATCGTGATATGTGTTTCATTGCGGTTTTATTCTATATTTTTATATATTCCTTGTGATCCCCTTTGCGCACCGCCGCCATGCGCTTCCACATTGTGATAGTGCGACTATATATATTAAATGTTAATTTTATATTTTGTACATTTTTTTTGTCTAATGGCTATATTTTTTGCCATTGGCATATATTAACATTATAGTACATGTGTTTAGTCGGCTGTCATGGCTCCGATTTTATGTTTGCAAAAATGTAAACCGTTTTTTTACGGTTTACATTTCTGCATGCTTACACTACACCTGCACCACGTCCTAAATCGCTACATACCTTCATTTGCATGCTACACTGCTTCACATGGGGTAATTAGTATATAAGGCTCAGGAGTTGTGTGGTGTACCATACGCAGGTAGTGCACGTGGAAACAGCTCGTACCTGAATCGCTCGGCGGCCATATTTGGGGTTAGAATGCCGTCACTACGGCTGCACCTGGCGCAAGCTTCATGAATCCTTGGGACTGTCTTTTGCTTGTTATCTAAATAGCATTCTTTGACATCTTAGCCTATGTTTCAAAACATTATGATTATTTACTTTTAGACAGGAAGAAGTAATCTGGACAGTGCTTAGAATTTTCAGAGCTCCCACAGCATAACAAAGTTGTTTCAAGCTAGTTTACATATTAAGGGCTTGAAAATAAACAGTCAATCAGCTACAATTCACACAAAAATGCTCGCAAGTGAATCCAAGCCACCTCAACACCGCACATCAATCCCCCGAACTGCTCCAAACCACCAAAAACAGCAAAAAACATCTCAAAGTATCCCAACCACTAAAAAGCCATTGCATTCAAAGAAATAGCATTTAATGATTCAGCAAGCACTATGTGTATGAGATGTTTAACATAAAGCAGCCTGTCATTTTTTTAAAGGAGAAATAGCATATTTATTTTACATTTGTTTACTGGGAAAATCTGACTTGGAATGAAGCCAATTTTCAGCAGAGGCCCAGGGAGAAACACTTCAGACACATGTCTTTATAACAAGGGAGGAAACCAGAGCACCCAGAAAAAACCCACATGAAAACAGAGAGGACATGCAACTCCACACAGAAGGCACTCCAGCTGAGAATCGAACCAGAAATCATCTTGCTGTGAGGTGACAATGCTACCACTGCATGACTGCACCATCCATATAAACATGCATTAAAAAAGACAGTTATGTGTGATCCAAGTTTAACTTGTAAAAGTGTGAATGTTACTTGATATCATTCCAGTAGCAACATTTATACATGCAAAAAGCTATATTTTTTATACTTAGTTTATAACATAGCATGTCTTTCCTGGGTGCTTTTACATATCAAATATACTATAAGCAGTACACTATTGGACCATTTTAATAATCCAAAATGCAAATTAACATGCCTCTTTAGTATCATTTGTTGCATCTTATATTATATTTAGTAGTACATTGCTCAACTATGACAAGATATTAGATTGTGCCACCTAACATAACTTTCATCTTCATAATGCTTAACTTTTAATAAAGTGAATAGTTTAACTTTTTAAACTGTAAATGAAAATAAGTTGCTTTAATTTCATATATAGCTAAAAGAATCAAACTTTAATATTTTAAAAATGGACCTAGTAACTGTGATGGGTCCCTTACTCCTGGGCAGCACTCAAGGAAACTCAGTCCTTACCACTGACTTCAGTGAGGGATGGTCACTAATAGCAAAGATGGATTCACACAGTATTTTCAGATGCACCTCCATGCCCCAAGCATAATTTCCCTTAAAAGCACACAGGAAGTATGCTCCAGACATGGAGCAGGACTCTATTTCTCTCACCAGGCCCACACAAAACTGCACACTGACCACTTTGGAGCTCTGTGTTCCTGTTCCTGGTAGCTGAAACACACACACTTGGATATTTGAGTTTCATGCACACACATACACACATGGGAAAAGCTGGCACAGATTTGCTAGCTGCCCAGATTCTGAGATAATCATGCTGCCACCAGTCAGGTACCCTAAGGATGTTACAAAGGGTACCCAATTATATTGTGTAAAATTAATTCTGATATAAATGGTAGGGTGTGACCAAACCAGCAAGGTTTTCAGGAGCAGCCACAGTGTCACTAAAACAAGCATAAATACTCTGAAGATGTTAAAAGCATTGCCTAAAGGTCCAGCCACAATGAAAGGTATGAAAATATTTAATGATAAATAAACCACAAAACAGGAGAATACTGAATACAATAAACAACAGAGTTTCAACCACAGAGATAGCTGGATAGTTTCTCACAGATGCAGAAAACAAAACAAAACTATTCTCACTAAATGTCCCTGGCTGACTAAAGAATTACTCTTCTCTGACTACTTTCTAAAGCAAGGCAAGCTGACGAGTGCTGAGTGTCTTACCACAGCAAAAGCCAGATGATGTCTCTGTCTGTGTGGATGTATTCTGTCAGAAATCCTTCCGGTCAGGTTTCAAAGGGCTGCTGCAAGGGTTCCAAAGAAACCTGATGCTAGATAGAGCATGACATCACTTCTCATCACTTGACCCTGGTACAATATACACACAGATCTTTGCTGAGATCTGTGGCAGCATCTGAAAGCTATAACACAATTTCAAATGTTCCACCATTCCAGGGTTCTCTGTTAAAACTTATACATTTAATCAGCTATAATGGTACTGTCTGACATACATGTATATCTTTTTTCTGTCCAGTAGGACCCACTGTTGATGCATTTTAATACAAAGAACTTTATAAATATATTTTTAACTCAAACAACTGCACAAATCAGCGTGATAGTCAAATAACATCAAATTATTTACAAAACTGCAGCTAGCTATGCAGGCATATGCACACTTACACTGCTCTACTCTCCCTGGCACATATGGCACTATCTCATAACATCACAGTAACCAGTTGAAGTAGGGAAAGAAAGAAAGAAAGAAAGAAAGAAAGAAAGAAAGAAAGAAAGAAAGAAAGAAAAAGAAAGAAAGAAAAAGAAAGAAAGAAATGATCTATCTTTTAAAAAGTAATATTCAGCACCTGTTCATAAGTATTCAAAAACTTCTTTAAATTAATAAGAATTCATAACTATGAAATACTTTGATTGTCATTTTTCCTTCAGTTTTTTTTACTTTTTTAGTCTTTTATTAACCAACCATCCTCAGGATTCATGAAGCTTGTGCCAGGTGTGGGCATAGTGTCGGCATTCTAACATGAAAGATGGCCGCTGAGCGATTCAGGTACGAGCTGTTTCCACGTACACTACCTGCGTACGCTATGCCCACACAACAGCCGAGTCTTGTATGCTAACTATCCCATGTGCAGCAGTGTAGCATGCAAATGAAGGAATGTAGCGATTCAGGAAGTGGTGCAGGCGTAGTGTAAGCATGCGAAAATGTAAACCGTAGAAAACAGTTTACATTTTTGCAAACATAAAATCGGAGCCATGACAGCCAACCAAACACATGTATTATATTGTTAATATATGCCAATGGCTAAATATATAGCCATTAGCCATTAGCATAAAAAATGTAAAAAAATATAAAATTAACATTTAATATATATAGTCGCACTATCGCGACGTGGAAGCGCAGGGCAGCGGTGCATAAAGGGGATCACAAGGAATATGTAAAAATATAGAATAAAACTGCAATGAAACACATATCACGATTTCCCCATAATGGTCAATGGCAGGCATGCTACACCATACTTATGGCACAAGGGTTGCTAAGGGGCAGTGACAGTGTTATGCACAGTAGCTAGGAATTAGTAGGCAATGCCATGCAAATGAGAGGAGTAATAGTGACTTGCAGATTCCCATCTGGTGTAAGGATGCATCTCACAGTGTAGCGTTATAATATTGAGGTGTGCCCTTGAGATAAAGATGACATCAAGAGAGGGGTGTGTTGCCATTGTTTTAAGCACATTGGAGCATTGCTAAACTGGTCTGCCCCTAGCTAGGCAAAGCTGCAGGATAGGGGTGTGTCGAATTTGCCATAGCTATGCTTAGCTGAGAGTACACAAGATAACAAAGTATGCATGTGAACGGAGATGAAAACTCGCATAAACCTGATAAACGGGAATGCGCAGTGCGCACTACAGCTGAAATAGGAAGGATATAGGAAAGAAATAAGGAAATGCCGCAGCAGTGAAACTGGAGTACACATGACTAATTAACCCTAGGAGCCTACAGTGGGCCATTGTCAACAGCTAACAAGGCTGCAAGCAGCTACCTGCAGAACAGGGAAGGGGAGGGGCTGTACTGCAAAGAAAACAGTAAAGTGACAAAGCAGAACAAAGCTGATATGCAGTATATCAGCTACAAGGCACATTTTGCCATGACTAGGTAGGGAAAGTACAAAACAAGAAAGACGGCAGGTGGATGCATGCCTAATAATGGGATGGGATCCAGGTATAAAAATAAATGAAAGGGCAATAGATTAATCAAGGCAGGCAAGTAGATCTTCACAGTAAAGGCCCCACACTTGCAGTATTAAGACACTCTGCAGCTGGAATAGCTCATACACACCCACTGACGTCAGCAACATCCATAGCACAATACTATACAGTGTGAAAGCACCTCACACACATTTGTGTATTCCCATACACTCTGCACCAATGGTGTATACAGATGGGGAACTTTTATTATGTACATGTTAGGGGCTGCCATAGCTTTGATCCACCAGCATGTGTTGGAGACTGAAGGTGGTGCGGAGGATGATGCACACAACCATCTCAGGCACCAGAGGAGGAGGAGAGTGTTCAGACCCAGGGTAACCTACCAGGGGCTACATGATCTGGAGATAGTAGAGCGTACAGGGTGGACAGTGATATCCTATAGCAACTTGTGGAGCTGTGCCAGCCACGCCTCAGAGCCAGAACAAACAGAGGGGAACCCATCCCAGTGGATATGAAGGTATGTGTAAGCTTGAGAATATTAGCTACAGGTACCTTTCAAAGACTAATTGGGGGATATCATGGGGATCTCAAAGGCATCAGCATCCAGGGTACTACACCAGTTCCTAGATGCCATGTTACCACATGCCAATGAGCACATATACTTCCCCCAAACACAGGAGGAGTTGACCAGCAATATGCATCTCTTCCACTGTATGTCAGAATACTCAGAGGTACTGAGTGCAATATACTGTATGCACATACACATCAAGTCACTACCCAGTGAGCAGGGTAGGTGCTAAATAAATGACAAGGGATACCCCTCCATCAACTGCCAGGTCATGTGCAATGCCCAGGGCATTATCATGGATGTGTGCGCTGGCAGCCCTGGAAGCTATCCCAACTCCCACATCTGGCATGCCTCACAGCTGTATCAGTTATTTGTCGGGGGGACATCCCAAATGGCCACCTAGTGGGTGATGTTGGCTATGCACTGGAACCGTGGATGATGACTTCCATCAGAAATGCACACACACCCATGCAGGAATGCCATAATGAGGCACACACACAAACCAGAATCATCATAGAGCATGTGTTTTGGATGCTGAAATCACAGTTCCGTTGCTTAGACATATCTGGTGTAGCCTTGCAGTATTCTACAGGCACATGCACCCACATCTTCATTGTGTGTGCCATGCTACACAATATGGTACTGCGGAAACAGCTGCATCAGGGACAGAATGGTGAAGGCTCCCACAGCCCACCACCATTGCCAAGGGGCCCACAGGCACAGAGGTACTCATACCACAAACATCCTGAGCCAGCCCCAGTAGGCAGATGGAGGCGTGCCCAGTATGCACATGCCTTGGCAAAGAGGGAATGTATAACACACACACTGACAGTGTAGGCACCTAGGGACTGACACCTTTCTCCACCTGCACACACAGTAAAAGTGGATGGCACACACACAAGACTACATGTAAATTTCCATGTATAGGCAGTCTACTGTGTGCATCCAACATAGGCAGCCCTCAACTATTGCACACACAACTGCCATTGGAACAAGGTAAGTCAACACCTGAACAGTAAATTAAGCTATCAGCATATGCAGATACTGTATGTTTAGATTCATAGTTAGGTACTTGGCCAACTGCCAGAGGCCATTCATAATCCCAGCCAAAATGTGTCAGCTTTTGCCACCCTATTGATTCATTAACTGTTCCTCTGTGGAGCAGAGCCAATGGTGGGATCCCTTGGGTGCATCTACTGTTCCCCATCCACTCTTCAAAGTTTCTCTTGCAGATTGTTAGTGAGGGGCTCCATATAATGTAGTTAGGGATGTTGTTCCAAAGTATGAGGATTGTCTGTGACAGGAAGCTGTCCCTCCTGCATCTTCCAGTTATTGTTGTGGCAAGGTTCAGCTCACTACAGTGTGTGACTCACTGTGACATGGATTTCCATAGGTGGAGCGTATCCATCAAGCCTGAGTTCGACATGGCTATGTTGGCCAGCGGAGATCATCTCTAGGTAAATGAGATGCCACTGAGTAAAGCAGGAGTTTATTCAGTTTGGCTGCATAGGCCATATGTTGGAGGCCAGTATTCCCCTTGGTGAGGTACATTCGTGGACCCCCCAGCTGTTGGAAGTGTCTTCTGAGATACATCCCACATGGGTTATTATACCCTATGATGGGACTGATGAGTAATGAGTAAAGGGGCACTATAAGCCCAGTATGTCTAGATGGGAATCCTTTAGTATTCAGATGGCCTGCATAGAAGGATGTCCTAACTACTGTGGAGATATGATTGTCAAAGTGGAGATCACTATCTACTTTAGTCCCCAGATACCCCATTACCTCATCCATATTAAAGTGGCGGCCACTTATGTGTTAATATGTGGGTGCCAATTCCACAATGGAATGACCATGCAGTTAGTGGCACTTGGCTGGATGCCATATTGTTGGCACCCTGTGATGTTCTCCGTGAGGCCCCTTGAGGGATGTCTGTGTCAGCTGGACTGTCAATCAAGACTCCCAGTTTGCAGTCATTGCCAAACAGGGTCTGCCGTAGTCCACCTATGTTTGCCTGTAACTGAGACATATATGCCAAACAGTAGGGCTCCCAGGACTGAGTCCTGTGTGACACCAGTCATGACTGGTCAAGAGTTGGACCTGGAGACTGCTAGTAATACCATGTGGGTTCTGTGTGTAAGCCTGTTGGTAACCCAACCTGTGATGTATGGGTGTGTGTACAGTCTGGTATGTTTATCAATAATACCTGAGTGGGGCATGGTGTCAAAAGCCTTGGCGAGGTCCAGGTAGTATGTGTGAACCACCTCTCCTGTCATCTAATGTCTTGGTGACTGTATGTAAGACGTCATACAGGTTCAGTAGGCATGAACTGCATTCAACCAAGCTGACCTGGGTTGGGTCACGTGTTCGTAGGTTACCAATGTCTTTGTTAATGAGTGCAACGAGGATGTGAACCATACCATTGCACATCAGGCTAGTCAGGCTTATGGGGTGGTAGTTACCATGGTCAGTTGTGATTCCACCTTGATGGAGTGGAATAACCATTGCCACGAGCCATTGTATGGGCATGTAGCCTGTGGAGAGGCTGAGGTAGGAAAGCTTTATTAGGTGGGGGGCATGTTGTCTTCTACAGTTTGCAAGATGCAGTCTAGGACATCATCTGCCACCATTGATGCTGTGTTCTGCTGTTAGAGAGGGCCATTTCCACCTGTGTCTCTCTGATGTGTGGGATACTGTACCTTTTGGGTAGTGTTGTGGGCTCTTTAGGGGGTGAAGTATGCAGTGAATGTATCTCAAGGATGTTGGCGATATCAGTAAGGTAAACATATTTTGTGCTATATTTCACCGGCATAGTGCAACTCTGTGTGTCACCACATAGAGCCAAAGAAGGCTTTGTGGTTATCTTTCGACTCCTTGCATATTCTCCTGCTGATGTTAGCCTTGGATGATGTCATGAGGAACCTGTGTATCATACTAATAGTGGTCACAGATGTCTGCCCTTCGTGGGATTTGCTATGTGTCTGGAACACTGTCCTACTTCTGTAGTATAGCCTGTCTATTGCAGAGGTCCACCAGACCAGTGTCCTTGTCTAGGAGGAGTGAATCTTGGTTTATCAGTGATGGCACGATCCATACATCCATGTAGGTGCTTATAGACTGCATTTGTAAATCTGTCTGTATCTTGAGCAGCGTTTCCCCTTAGCATGGGGGCTGTGAAATCCCCCTCCCCTGTCACTAGTAGTGTAAATTTAGCTGTAGGAAAGGTATCCATTGTGGTTTTCATGGGTGGGGGAGATGCTTGGGTGTGGAAACAGTGAATATTTTATGGTTAGATGTAACTAGTGACCGGTTAACCTCCGCTGTGGTGCACCTTTTGCCCATGTTGATGATGACTACTTCTAGTAGTTTCCACCCCACGGTAGGGCGGTTATCACCTGATACAGGGCATATGAGGTGTTAAATTCCAAGAAGCACTGGGCCTGAAATTGAGTACAGGAGTAAGTTTCCCAGTTAATGGAATGGCAGTTGATATCGACCAATGCCAGGGTGTGCATTAGGACTGTCATGTTCTCCACTGTCTCCAGGTAGGTAGAGTGGAGGTTCTGGGTCATGGAGGGTGATCCGTAGTAGGCCACAGTTTACATTGCAGTTGTGGCTGATGTTAGCTGCACATGGATGATCTCAGAGGTATCATGCTGCCCCACTAACCTGGAGGTGTAGGTATCCCTGATGAATATGGATACAGCCCCTCCATGTCTGTCAGTCCATGTTTTGTGGCTGAAATGTGTGGTATGGGTTGTAGTCTGGTAGTGCTGGTGTGCTCTCAGGAGCCTTAAGACAGATTTCAGTTACTGCACAGATGTTGATGTTGTCCATCCTGAGGAGTGCTGTGAGTGCATGCATGTTGTGATCACAACCCTTGGTGTTGAGTAGCATAACCCTCATTGAATCTGCTATTGTGCTGTTTACGGAGCTGGCATTCACCTTTGAGACTCTCCTAAATAAGGCACCAAGGCCAGTAGCCCTGACCAGTATTCCAAAGCCTAAAGCTGACACATAGGCCGGTATGGTATCATTGCATGCATGTTCCCCATCTGTGCTTGTTTTACATCTCCCCTGTAGGTAACCTACTGGTAAGCAATAGAAATTCTTAAACTTATACAGGTCTTCTAGCTTCCAAGATAGGCTTTTGGAGTGACTAAGTATCAGTGTCCTGTATGTTCTTGCTGTACTTAACTGTTTCCTGACTACCTGGTGATTTCTCACTGTATATTGTGATCTGAAGGTCTGTTTATTGACATATTATGGCTGTGATGGCCTGCATGTTAGAGGTTCCCAGATAGCCTACTGCCTATCTGCCCAAGGGCAATTAGAAGCATAGCTACAGTGTGTTGGCTTTCCCCGCACCATTGATTAAGTAACTGAGCCTCTCTCAAGCATAGCCAATGAAGCAATTCCAGGCAGAGTTTCTGGAATCTGTTGAAGACTGGGGTGGTGGAGGGTGATAGGGCACTTAGTGATCTAAAGAGGGCATGATAATGTGAAAATTCAACACCATTCAATTCCCCCAACAGGTCTCACAGCTTTCAAACTGGACAGGCTCCCTCACCCCCTGCCTGTATGGTTCTGGGACACATGATCCCAGGGGTGTATAGTCTGTTACCCATTCACACAACAAGGTTTCCCATGAAGTGTCTTGGTGAGGGGCTATGCCTAATTTAGTTATGAATGTAATGTATTGTCTCACAGTACATTTGTTATATGTTGTTATTTCAAGTGTACGTGAAGCTCAGTGAGGTTGGGGGCCTCCGCCCTTTGCTTAGCCTAGCTTACAAACAGAAATCATCTAAATAGGAAAAAGGCAGAAGCAACGTTAATATCAACAGTGTAATGGTTACAGCATCTGCATAGTATCTGTGCATTCGAGGTTACAATCCCGATAAAGGCAGGGATGTTTATCGTGTGCAAAAGTATACCTTAACCACAGCTTGCATATATAGGTAGTAATCGTCTGTATAATAAACATTCGAAACACCCATATAAACCAATGTGTGCTGGAGAGTACAGTCAACAGAGAATGTAATGTTATGTCAGTACATAGTGAGATATTACTTCACTGACATGTATACATCCTGAGTAGTTAGCGGATGGGGCCGTGTTTGCGCGCATAGGTTATACGTTACAAAGTTTGTTTAACTGTGTTTAACCGCTGCTATAATGTTACACAAACACTTTTAAACATGCTTACAACTGCTTAAACGAGCCTTATTCTGCAGTAAAAAACATTTGTAAAGCATCGTAGGTATCGAACCCTGGACCATGCACACTATATTCATGGGACTTACCTCTAAGCCATCAGAAGTGTATACGTGTTTCATGGTCTTGAGACTACACCTTATACCATATGCATTTCACTGTAATGATCACAAATGGGGCAGTCACTTTGTGTACATATGTACAGCACATTGTAATGTACTGTAGTTTGTGAACCAACACTTCCAGTCTACATATGTATTACTGTTACAAACTAATATGAAATATATATATATAATATATATATATATATATATATATATATATATATATATATATATATATATACATACATGTCAGTGATGTCTGTATATATATATATATATATATATATATATATATATATATATATATATATATATATATATATATATATTATAATATATTATACAGTTACATTAATAGCCATATATATATGAACATCTATGAACACACTTCATGACACAGAAGCACTCCAAATGAATTGGAGTGTACACAAAATACATGCAGCTCTGGTATTATAACAATTAATATTAACCTAATTCACTATAAAAGGGGTGGTTGTTGTGCATGTGAAGATTGGGGTGGGGGAGGAATGATGGGTAATGCAATCATGCATCATGGAGGGCCTGGGTCGGATGTCCAATAAGTGAACTGGAGGGGTATACATGGAGTATGGGGACAATATAAAAAGAACACAAAGCAAGAACCTTTCTCATTCATAATACACCCTGTCATGTCACAGTGCAACACCTAATTTCACAATCATATAAACATTAACATGTATCAGACATATGTACACCAACTGACTGTCACATTTGTTTTCAGTAGTAAGGAATGTATGTAGTACAATGTATATTCTAAACAGCATAACATTTGTACATATCTCAGATGGCTTCCCAATAAAGTCAGTGACTGTGGTGTTTGTGGTCCCAGGTTCAAGGGCTGTTAGGTTATTTTGAGGGCCAGAATAAGGGCGGTTGGATGCAAATGGATTAAAGCACTCTTAAGCAGTTGTAAGCAGGTTTCCAAGGGTTTGTGTGATGGTAAGCAGCTCTGAAACACGGTAAACGAAGAAGCCCTTCACAGGTTTAACCTTTGCTTAATGTCGCACAGATCATGTTCAAACCTGCTTACAACCGTGTAAACGTGCATTATTCACACTTTCCCTACCAGTGCCTACTCTGAGAGGTAAAAGAATAATACCTTCCAGTAGTAGAACCCACAACCATGTACTCCATCTTCGGAGGAGCCTAACACTAAGCTACCTGGGATGTACCTATCCCAGCTGTGTATGCAGACAGGTTAAAACACAAAAGGGAGGGATGTGTTGAAATAGGACAACCCGCCATATACCCAATTAAAGGTGTATGCTCATATATAGATATTTAGATATATAAATATATATATATATATATATATATATATATATATAGAGAGAGAGAGAGAGAGAGAGAGATAAAGGCATGCCAATATTTACAGGTCTACATATATATATGTAGATATATAAATAGGTCAAAATGGTCATATCTGAGTATAACATGGACCATAGCAATCACACATTCCACCCCCCCCCAAACAATATGAACAAAACATATGAAGAGTATATGCCAATACACTATTACAAATATGTTCAATGGACATAGTCAACAACACAACTGCAATGACTGCAAATATCCATGACAGCAATACACAGACAGCTTTCATTTTGCAAAACTGTATTACATTCTGATGTATTGCCAAAAGGATTCAAGGACTAACAGTACCTGCATGCTAGACAGCAAGCATTTAATAGTGCCTTAATGAAGCAGCCTGCAATTACCATAGTATTAGTCCACTAAGGGATAGGTGTTCACATAGGGAAAGAACACCCACACACATATAGATGTTGTATAAAAGGAGTTCCTACACACCTGCATGTGCTATGTACACCCACTATCTACCCCACAACCAAAATAATTACATCAATACATACTGTCATACCATAACCAATTATTCATCTACTGTACAACATCTGCTGAAACCTTAACATACCTGGACAGAGCCACAATAGCATGGCCCTATGTGAAATAGTTGCCATTATATAATTGAGCAGCTGCTGATGCAACAGGGTTTGTATGAACTAATCCCGTTTCAGAGGGTTGAAAGGTTTGTACACCAGGAAGTGTTACCGAGTACTGATTATCAGCACAGTATGATACACAGTAACACCAAACTAAATATGTCTGGTAAGCACACTGTAAACCCTCTGACAGTATATGCATAGCTATGCAGCCTTGAGCTGGTCAAACAACCTGGCCAGACTGAAACATATACAGAAGTATTAGGTACAGACAAACCCTGCACAAGTAGCAATGTTCAGAAATATAACAGCAGTATTCACATTTAGACCAAATCCTCTAGGCATTACATACAATATATTACTGTTTGTCTCCATACAGCCCTTGCAATAGATTCCAAACAACAATTCCACGTTGTCTTCCTCACAAGTAAGGCAAAGGGACAATGCCCACATAGAGTACTCAATTATACTCCACTGTAGCCATGGTATTTGCTAAGGCAGTAGCAGCGCAGCTGATGTGCTTGTAATTAGCCACTTGGGAACACCAATTAGTCATCGGGATAGCACATGTTACTGATCTGTAACTATAAAAGGTTGCCTTGTCACACATTCAAATCATCTGTATCTACCTGTAGGACAGTACAAAACATTGAAAGACGAACTGAAAACGAGTATTATACTAGTCAATAACACCTCCGATTACTAAGATGGTATGTATAACATATAGTATGTCTGTGTATGTAGTACCTGTACAGTAAGAATTACAGTGTAACCAATGCATATAGTGGAAATAGCTATCTTGTAGCGATGTATTGTTGAGCAGTAGTAATGCTTGTAGTATTCTATGTGTGCACTGCTGTAGGTCACATGGCAAACTCTGCATATACCACAAGGGATGATATGGGCTTGGAACTCACCAATTTGCTTCCAGCCACTGTCAGTGTCAGGATTGGTCCAACAAGTATGTGCTATAACAGAGGATAGTATATGTCGATATATCATAACAGTCAACATATGTGTGGGTGTATAAGTAAGATGAACATGTTAAAGGCGGGCTTACCATGCAAATAGGGTATGCATTGTGGGATAGTGTTCCAATAACTGTGTAATGTACAGTATTCCAGGCAGATCCGTATTCTATTCTACATAGCAGTTCTGTTATGTTATGCAAACAGCAGTTATGTCTATTGGCAATTACAATACTCAATGACAGGATACATATCATTTGTGTTCATCTGACAGTTTAGCAGCATGATAGCAAAGATAATTGGAAGTGCCAGGTAACTATCCATGCACATAACACATGCAATATCCACCTCTCTAGTATCATTTGCAAGCAGTAACAGCTGTGCATGTGTACATGTTATGCAAACATGTAGTGACCCTTGTTACAGGGCTGGGCCAAATGGTTATGTGCACACCTACATAGAGTGGATATTGAGAGTACAGACACACCGGTTGAACTACCAGGTTTGTGTAGCCAACCTCTCATTGCTAACCTAACAGCCACCTGCACATGCTGTATGTAAGGTAGTGTACAGCACTGGTAATGAAACAGGTTGCATATAATCTTTAACTCCAGTGTAACATCTGCAGTAGGAGTGTAAGATGTAGGAGACAGCTGCCCATGTGTAATAGCCGCGTCATAGGTGATGGCTCACACTATCTGATTATATCCTGATCATGTTGATAGTGGCATCAGAGTCTATTGATACATGACTCTGTTTGTAGAGTAGGTGTATGTGCCCAACAGAGCTCATGGTCCTGGTGGATATGTGAGTATATACCCAGAGAAGGAAACAGACCTGTAGACACTTGCATCATCTGTAATCAACTAACAGGATGTGATGTGCTCCTCAGAGGAGGACTGCTGCTAGAGGTAGCTACAATGTTTCTGTAATAGCCAATGTTGTCACATCCATAACACAAATATTTACATGTGAGCATCACTGTCTAAAACATCTTCATAAGCAATATGTGAACTAAATACAGTACTTGGTACTTGGAGTACTGAATGCTCATACAGGCATATCCACTAGTCAACTACTACTGGTGTTTACTAATGTTAGCTTTGTGTATTTAGCCATCCTGGGGGAATGTAATCTCTATGCCATGTACACTGGCAAACCCACCTAACACCATGCCCCACACATTGTTTTGGATGCAGTTACAGGGGTAAGCTGGGAGGCAGCCTAGTCTACAGCTATGACTGGACTGGACAGTCATGAGGTGTAGGTTAACACGTGCAGCTCATCAACACAACCAACACATACCCTTACCAGAACACAGTAAGGACACCCACACACACATTACCAGAAATCACACACATTCACAGATGCATCTAAGTATCTGGCCAACAAGTGACCCCCCCCCCCCCAAGCAGGAAGAGACAGACACCGAAAAACACAAACTGTATAACATAGTTTGCATAATTGTGCCACACCTCAGAGTAAGAGATTCTTGGTGACTTTAAATAACCAGGGTGTGTGATTTTTCTTAACCCTCCTGATTCGGATAGGAGCTAGTCTACTAAGAATATCTAAAAAGACTCTGTTGATGTGACTTACAGCCTCTTCCACAGGTAATGTTTTTAGAGGGGTCCAGTTGATGGATTTTAGTATATTATTGAAAATATGTAGACTGAAATTAGCTAGATTTCTAGATGTTTTATAGGTATGTTTTTTTTATCATGGATTTGGGCTTTATAGGTGTAAACTGGTAAGTGATCACTTAGAATATTGGGCAGGGTACCGATATCTTTATATTTATGAGGGTCTGTGACTAGGATCCAATCTAAGGTTGAGCTTTGTTGGTTGTTATGTGTTTGTGTAAGGTAGTTATTTAGTTGGGCGTACCCATGAAGATTGATACTACATAAGGTGGAATCAGAGATAAGGTTATTCCAGTCAGTATTAGTATTAGTATTGCCTTGGATAATGGTTTTGTTGGTTAGAATTTGGGTGGTCCAAGAAAGAAGGTCTTCTAATATAGGGATGTTTTGTCCTGGTAGGATGTATAGCATTGTGATTGTTAGTTGTCTGCAGTTGTTCATTTGCAGGTTTGCTATAAGGAGTTCAGTGTTCTGGAAAGTTGGAATACTTTTTGAGATAGGGGTTACTGTTAAGTGGTTACTCTAGAGTAAAGCTACACATCTGCCTCTTTTTATTAGTTTTGTCAGCTCTTAGAATGTTATAGACCGGAAGAACAATTTCAGTATTTAGAATATGAGGTTTTAAACCAGGTTTTGGTTATGGCTACTATATCAGGTGAGTATTGAGAGAGCTATGATTGAAATTCAGTAATTCTGCTGCAGATGCAACATGTGTTTAGTGTGATAAGTAGGAGATGTTTAGTTGAAGAAGACTGAGTAGAAGTAACTGGGAGAAGAATTCCAGTATTAGGATTAATGTCTCCACATTTGGTTAGTTTTAGCAGGACATTTAAGAGCAGTGGACGGAAGTTGTATTTGCTGCTATGCCTTGGTATAGAGTAAATAACAGTTTTTTTTGTTTGGAAAGGTAGGGAAGGATTTGTATTTTTGCATACTATATATATATATATATATATATATATATATATCTATATATATATATATATATATATATATATATATCTATATATATGTATATATATATATATATATATATATATATATATATATATATATATATATATATATATATATATATATATATATATATATATGTGTGTGTGTGTGGTTGAAAAGGGAGGAGGACATATTTGAAAAGCTAAGTGGGTTTGTGGGAGAAAGGAAAGAGCTGGCATTTTTGTGTATATTGGAAGTAAATAAGATGTTGGCGACGTAACTTGGGTCAGAAAGCATAGTAATATTATGAGAAATTAAATTTAATGAAAACACTATGTATCAGTACATTTTACTGTGAATCCTTTAGGATTAGCATCTGATTTACTGATAAGACACAACATATTTTAATGCTTACCTGCTTTTACCTGGAAGACTTTGGAACGTGTACAGTGTCACTTTGATTGTTGTCTACATCTGTAAAGTGGATTACTGTAGACACTGGTCACGGCCAATGGGAAATGCCCAGGACCACCCTACAGACCACCTTAATATAACTAAGGAAAGACATATATTAACAGCAAGCATTCAATGACATATTTTACTACTACAATAGAGCATTGGATGGCAGATATATTGCAAAGAAATGATAAGCATAGAACACATAATTAATTCTTCACTGTGCTTGTGATGCTCTTTTAATTATGCAGTGGCAGGCATGACCTACAATTATATGAAGTTCTGTACATCTAAGAAAGGTGCAATTCTAGCCTTGCATATATTGCAGGCAAGAAAAATTTGGCACAGCAGGGAGCAAGCTACAGAACTGACAGCTTTAGTCCTGAGGGGAATAACATCCTCATGGATGCTATGAGGACATGTGGAAAACATCTTTTTGGGAAAGGTATATCAAAACAGGCAGAGAGAGAGTGACAGAGAGAGAGAGCTAAGGGATGGCATGAAGTAGGGGCTAACATAAGTGCTGTAGGGGAAGGACTTGCACCTTGGCAGTGTCTGAAAAGAGCAAATCGCATGGTGAGACATGCCAGGAAAAAAAATAAGTATAATGCAATTGTCCAAAACAGCATTGGTGGTGGCCTCTTCACACTCCCATGTTTATAACTGGATGAGAACTACCTTCTCTCTATTTGGGGTGATGGCTGATACAGATGGGGCTGCTGCAGGATTCATGTGCGGCAGTGTTCGCACAAGTATTTTATTCCCCTGCAACAACTGCAGTCAGGGTCTGTGGAGGGTCAGTATGTCAGACTTTACTAAGTTATGCTGACATAACTTGGCATGATACCATTGCACATACAACTCTTGTATCACTAACCACTAGGTACTGCATCAACATCAGCTCTGTAAATGCAGGCATCATACTTAATGGAAAAATCACTGCATCTGTTAAAGGTCATATTAACCACATCTTGACATTTTTGTTTACAGGGTCACCACCAGAAACAACTACTCCCTGCAGTTCAGAATAGCTTTCAATGAGAACGTCATAACTCTCATACTCATGACACACCCGTAGAACAGGTGTACAGTCTCAAAGTGTACTGGCAGTGTCCTCAGACCCACAACATATAAATAACTCTGTAAGTAATGGCATAGGTTTGCACAGTCAGCATAATGAAGAAATGGCATGACAGTGGAGGGCTTGCTATGTAAATCCACACCTGTTTGTTGTCCACAGCTTGAAGGCCTTGTTGAAGAGTCTATCCTTTCAGTGGTAGTACTAGCAACTGTCAACACCTGCAGACAAGGATCCTATGTATAAAGAAGATTGCACAAACAGTAAAAGTACAAATGTGGAAACTTTATTGAAATAAGTACTTTCACATCAGTACCGGTGCTTTCTCAAGTTTTTTAATACCTAGTTACAACCAAGCATTTAAATGACAAAAAGCACTATGAAATCACACATCACGAGTTAAAAACAAATCAGTGTCTCAACTGCTTCTTCCTTAAAACTCGTTTAAGGCTATACCTTTCATTCAGTCCTGGTCAATTAGATGCATTTAAAATAGTGATCCATTTATAGTCATTCCTTTCTGTCTTCAACCTAAGGTCACTTGTAGCATCATAAATATTTCAATACATGTTTCACTAAAGCATGGAGCATGTTCCCTTTTCTGATCATACATATATATATATATATATATATATATATATATATATATATATATATATATATATATATATTTGTATATGCATTCTTTAAGACTTGCATCTGTTTTCCATAGCATATAAATAAAGCATACTACACAACTATCGAAATATAGTAGATGCTGTGTATTATAATCTGCATATCAAACACAATGACTCTTCATTGTTATTGGATGCTCAAAATAATCTCTAAGTAAAATATATTAGCAATAGTTACAATATGAATGAGTCCCATGCTTATGTCTTAAATTCTTAACTTATTAAAATGATTACAACATAGTTTTCATTTTAACTTCAGTTTATTTTTAAAAATAAAATGCGATAATGCATCCTGTGTCCAAATCTACCGACAAAATTTGCCAATTTTGCTTCACAATTTTACAAAAAACATTGACATCCCTAGAATACATAAATGGAAATATGATGTAGTCAGATGACTTGTTATCAAAGCTAACATTATTGTTGCCTTCTCTAAGATTACTATAGCTCTCATCACTCGACCATAAAAATGGGGATGCCTTTTGTAACCTCTTGTTCTTAATCTCTTCAGCTTACTTTTTCATCTCATTTTCAGAATAACCTCTTCAAACTAAATCTCTACCCAAAATATCTAAAAAAGATGGTAGATATATATCATTACTAGTTAGATGTAATACTCTCATCATCTGAACCTTAATTATATTATTATATACATTTGCAAGATGCATAGCATTCCTAAGTAATAAAGTATTTTTCTTGCAATCCTTTCTATATACATCTTTGGTTAAACCTATATATTATCATCTCCAGTGACGGTGACATCTAAAAATTCAATTCCTGCAGTAGACAAAGTCATAGAAAAAAGATGTAGTATTATGTAGGTATTGCATAAATAATTGTAGGGACAATAAATCACTAGTTCAAACTAGTCCGAACAAAAAATGTGTCTACTTCAGAAGACTGACAAACCAAAAGACTGAATCCCAAAGGACTGAAAATTCAAAATACTGAAGACATTTTTAATGCAAGGGGCAAGCCTCCCTGCAGCCCTCATGTGGGGGGCTGCACCTCCCATACCCCCAGCTAACTATACATACCAGCTCCAAGATCACAGCAGTGGAGAAAGGGCAAATTCCATCAGCTGTATTTTTTTTTTTATTATTTTTAAAAACAACACCTCTAAATGCCTAATCCTGAATACTGGTGTTCCCCAAGGTTGTGTGCTCAGTACCTTGTTCTTCACTATTCTCGCCCATGACTGTACTGCAAAGCATGACTCAAACCATATTACAAAATTTGCTGATGATACCACCATTTTGTGTCTTATTAGTGGTGGGGATGAACATAAGTACAGGGATGACGTGAGCACTTTGGTTGCCTGGTGTGACAGGAACAATCTGGATCTGAATGTTAATAAGACCAAAGAAATGAGTATGGACTTCAGGAGAAAGGCAACAGTTCACCAAACACTCACTATCAAAGGGGATGTAGTAGACAAAATCAAAACAACCAACTTCCTGGGCCTTCACATCAGGGATGACCTCTCCTGGACTGTTAATTCCAACCATATAGTCAAGAAGGCTTAATAGAGGCTTCACCTCCTGAGAAAGCTCAACAAGGCCAGGATCCCACTGTCTACTCTTACCACTTTTTACAGGGGAGCTATCAAGAGCATCCTCATTAGCAGCTTCATAGCATGGCTTGACAACTGCACAGTTGCTGAGAGAAGGAAATTACAGAGGGTGGCTGAGAAAATCTTGGGCACAAACCTCCCTTCTATTCGGCGCTTTTCTTTATAGGAAGTAGAAAGAGAACATACAAAATACTAGCTGATTTGGCCCATCCGGCTGATAACTGGTACTCATAACCTGCGTCTGGAAGAAGGTACAGCAGCTTCCACTATAGGACTCCCAGATTCAGGAACTGTCTGTATCCTACAACTGTGAGGCTTATTAACTGAGACACGAACCATAATACCTGATACATTGAAGCCTCTTTTTTTATTTAATCCTGCTTCTCTGAGCAATTACCACCAAAAGTACTCTTACACAATATGATGGCTATACTGAGTCACATCTAAAGTTAGCAAGTGCAATAGAGTAACTAAACAGCTGCTATTCACTAGTCTCTATTTATTCTCTATCTTAACTGTGAAGGGGTTTGGTGGTGGGTATTTATTTATTATTTATCATTGGATAATGGAGTGTGTTTATTTAATGTGAACTACCTCTTGCATGTCATACGTGTTGTTATTTTCTTTCTTATGTTACTCTCTGATACCGCTGTAGCTTTATCTCATGAGCTGACATTTGTAATTTCATTTAGGCTGCCCTCGTGTGGTCCTAAATGACAATAAAGTTTCTTTGAATTTGCAGTCTTTTGTGATTCAGTCTTTTGGTTTTTCAGTCTTCTGAAGTAGACCCCAAAAAAACATATAATCTACAAACCTAAATTAGCAAGTGATTTATTGAGAAAAATCATGCCCCTTTAGCAGATATATACGTTCCCACTCTGAGCAGGGTAAACACTAAATCTGTCCCTACCTGTGTCTATGACAGGGTGATATTGAATGTCTCCTCAGCTGCTACCTGAGCACTTCAGACTTGTGTCATTAACCAAGGTTCAAGTTGGTAGCCTGTATCAGTGGGGGGGATGACGACAGAGAAGAGTCACATAAAAAAAGGGATGTGTGATCAGTCAACACTACCTATGCCACCATATATATGCATCAATGACTATGGTTAGCAACAGCATAGTGTTTTGCACTTGTCAGCTAGGTAATCATTAGGACTATTACCATACAGGTGAATTGTGGGCACTCTCATGCATCATGCATTACCACCTGCTTCATGGAATGGCAGAACTTTCTGTTCAGATTCTGCCCTCTCATGTTGTCCACATGTTGTCCTAACAGCAACATTGGTCCAGTCTACCATGACCAACACCTCAGAAAAGTATGCCATTATGTAGAAGGTAGGCATGGTACTGGTTTGGTACTGAGATGACACTGGAAAATAGATATACTGATCTACATATGCCAATATTTTGTCAAATGACTGCTGAATTATCCTCAAAGCAGAAGTCTGTGAGGTACCAAAAATAAACCCAGTTTGTCTCTGGAAGACCACATTGGTAATATAGTGAGTGCTATTCATTCATTGGTATCCAAAGGTATATGAAAGCCATACATTCATACATTCTCCCATTTCCCATCCATGGGTTATAAAAGTGCAGAAAAACTTATTATATGATTAACAGTATTTTAAAGAACACTGACTTTGTCCCTATACTAACCCTGATTAATCACTACTTAGTCAATGGCTTATTTAAATTAATATTGTACCCATCTCTTGCTCATAATAGCTTGCTGCAACCTTTTTTTTTTTGTATACTATTACACACTGTGCATATTATGAGTACCTATTAGAGGGCTTTGTAAATATGTTTGACTCATATCTGTTATGTTCTGTGTTATCTGGAGCTTTTCTCCCCGGGCCTCCACTGAAAATGGACATATATCCAGTCAGACTATCCCTGTCAACAAATGTAAAATACAATAAATAAAAATAAAATATCCTTGTCTACTCTAAACCTGACAAAGATTTCAAGCTTAGCAAAGTTCAAGTGTCTTAGCCTCTCCCTTTATCTTCTTATTCTTGTTCGCTCCTCATTGTGTCCAAAACAGGCACCTCAGAAAGGCAGACGGCTGATTGACAGAGATTGCAAGCATCTCCTTTGACATGCACAGTGGATAGAGATGCACAATATGTGACATTAACAAAACCTGTTGGAGAGACAGGTTTGTCTCCCAGAAGCTGCCCCATCTCTGGAATAGTCTTCCCATACACATCAAATAGAGCACCTTGCTGTCCCTCTTCAAGCGCAACCTTGATAAGTGGATGGGAAACCACAAATTCATCCCAGGGGTTCCATCTGTGTCCCTCATTGACAGGGGTGACAGGTGCTGACTGAAGTTTCTTTTTGGGGATAAACCCTTGGCTAGGCTTGTAAGGGCCCCAAGGCCATTAGCCTAGTAACCTCCTATGATCCTATTATCCTTATTACCCTTATGCCCACTGTGCACTTATGCATGAAAACGTGAGAATGAATCTCTCATAGCTGACAAGAGCACCTCCTTCACATAAGATAGCCACGTATTTTTCATACATTTCTCATTTATGTCTCATTTACATCTCTTTACCTCCTAATTTGAATACATTTTCTTAAACTGGTTTTAGCAGCTGTACCTAACACTGTCTCTGAGTCACACCTTAGCTGTGCTTACCCATTGCACTTATGTGTAATAATTATTACAATAATGTAATGTGTAATAATTATTAATACTGGCTGCAAGCCTTTCTTCTGTCCATTTGACTTTTGTGGTTTCAGATTCTTTTCATTAACATCTTTATGTCAGTATCAATGATACTTTTTGTACACAGCTGTATTATTTTCCACAGTTTGGTTATATTGGATTTAATCATATATGAAAAATCAACCTGTATATTTACTGTCAATAACTCCAATCCTATTTATCATAGGACTATACAAGGTTACTAGGCTAATGGCCCTAGGGCCCTTATAAGCCTAGCCAAGTACAACCCCTGTTCCCAAGAATATCAAGGTATTAAGAAGAACTAAGTCAACAACTACTGCCCTGTCCAAGAGGGACACAGGTGAAACTCTCAGGGTGAATTTTCGGTTTCCCATCCAGTCATCCAAATTATGCTTAAATAGGGTCAGCAAGATACTCTGTTTCACCTAAATTGGAAGTCTGTTCCAGAGGAGAAGTAACCTGCTTGAGACAAAGCTGTCTCTCCAGCAAGTCCTGTTGATGTCACATACTTGGTTGAGTTTCCTAGAGTGAGTGCATCTTATACCATTTGATTTACAATTGGGCAGCATTTCAATTACAGCAGAATCTGATATTGCTTTATATACAAGGTAGAGTAGTTTGTAGGGTATAATGACAGTGATTTCAGTCTGTCAACATATGACATATGCTGAAGACCCTGAATTTTCTTTGTAAGAAACTGTTGAGGTCTTTCCAGTTGCTGCAGGTGCCTGGTAAGGTACATACCAAAGGTAGCATTGTACTCTGTTATTGGCCTGATGAGTGAGGAGTACAGGGGCATTATAAATTCTTTTGTTCTAGATACAATGCCCTTACTTATGAGGTGGGCAACAAAGAAACCATTCTTACCAAAGGAAAGGTTGCTGTCAATCTGTGTGTCCAAATCTCTCACCACTGATTGTGTGCTTAGGATATTGTTATTAATGTCGTAATCTGCAGGGACATTGCCCTTCCTGAAGGGGATGATAATTCATTTAGGCCATGACTTTGGCACCAAGCTTGTCTGTGTAAGTTCCTGTTGTAGGATGTTGACATCATTTGGGGACTCAATGTCTGCAGCCAGTTAGCAATCATCAGCAAACTTGGTCACCCATAGGCCGTTTGTTTTAGCCTCTACATCCAAGAAGTAGATTTCAAACAATAGAGGCCCCAGCACCGATGCCTGTTGAGCACCACTGGTTACTGGTCTATTGGTGGAGGTAGAGTCACCAATTTTGACTGTGTGCATTCTATAGGTGATTCAATTTGCAATCACCTGACAATATACAGGTTGATCTCCACCTGAATGAGTTTATCAATGATGTCTGAGTGAGGAATAGTGTCAAAGGCTTTGGCCAGGTCCAGGTTAACCATATGCATAGATTTGCTTTTGGCTAGGGCTTTGGGGACTGTCTCAAAGAAGTCCACCAAGTTCAAGAGGTAGGATCTCCTTTTAACAAAGCCAACCTGGGTTGGGTCAAGTGTTTGGAGGTCTCCTATATCTTTGTTGATAAGGTCCATGATTATTTTTTCCATAGTCTTGCAGATTAGCCTGGTCAGGCTTATGGGTCTGTTGTTCCCAGGGTCAGCGGAGGTACCTCCTTTATGTAATGGGATGACAATTGCTGTTTTCCGTTCAGCAGGTATAAAATGAGTGTTTAGGCTGTGGTTAAAAAGTTCAACCAGTGGTATTGCTAATTCCTGTTTTAATCCACTTAGAACGCAGACTGGGATATTATCAGGCCCCATAGAGGCTATGTTTTTGACTTTGGAGAGAGCGTTTATGACCTGCTCCTTGCAGATACTAGGTGGAGAGCAGGGGGTACGGATGCTTTGGGGGATATGGAGCAAGGACAAGGGGGAGAAGTTTTCACTGAACATGTCAGCTAGCAGGTTGGCTATTTCTGCAGGTTCAATATATGTGGTGCTATTAACAACCAGTTCTGTGCAGATCCAGGCTTTTCCTTTAAGGTTTCTGATGTAGTTAAAGATGGCCTTACAGTTATCCTTAGCAAAAGAGGTTAATTTGGATTCATGGTTAGCTTTAGAATGCCTTATGGGGTGTCTTATTTACTTGTTTAAGCAGAGGAGGGCATGCTTCCATTTCAGAGACCATTCCTTCTTGCTCTGGACAACAATTTCTTTCTCTTACTGTATAACCTGTTAATCTTGGATGTCCACCAAGCAGGCTTGGTCTTTCTTGAGGAACATGTTTTGGTCCTAGCAGGTACAGCTTAGTCAATATATTTGTATAGATGCTTATACAAGGCATTGGTGTAAATTCCAGTATAGGTGTCCATGTCATCAGTGAAGGCAGTGGCTATGAAGCTACTAATGCCATCACGCATTAGATTGCAATTGGATTTGGAGATGTTTTTTAGTCTGGTTGTTGCCAATGAGGGGTCAGATGTTATTGTTACTTCTAATGAGACTGATTTATGATCAGACCTCACTAGGGTGGGCTACACACATGGGTTGGTGAGCACCAGATCCAGAAAGTTTGGGCCCCTTGTGGTGGTGTCAATCAACTGGTCTAGGGCATTGGAACTGATAAAATCCAAGAACCTTTGGGCAAGTGGATTAGTGTATGTATAATTTACCCAATCTATGGATGAGTAGTTAAAGTCACTTAAACCAGTGTGTTTGGTTGTATCTTGAGCGATTCAAGTACATCCAAGTATACAGTGTGGGGATCTAGGTTCATGGAGGAGTCCTATAACTGGCATTAACCTGGAGAGGTCTTACCTACAGGATACCCATGTCAGTCAGTCTGGCATTAGAAATGGAGGAGAACTGACCATCCATAAAACTAGGTGTAAATGTGCTTACTTTAATGAGGAAGGATATGGTTTAATTGGCGGCTTAATATTGGGTCTAAACTAACAGGGCTCTCAAGGAGTACAAGACTATTAGGGATTAGGAGATTTTAGTTAAAATGGCAAATGCTTAAAAAGCCCAGCTGAGGTACTCCCTGAGCAGCTCAGCACAATTTAAGAGACTCATTAATCGGAGCATGGGCAGCTTCTAAGGGAAAATACATCTAATTTAGTTTTTGCATCTATAACCACCAATGGTTACCTCCACTGCTCAGTGCTGTGGGAAAGTGTGCTATACACAAACAGAAGCTTCAGCTTGCTCATATTAAGATAGTAGTCCAATGGCTGGTTGCCAAACTCTGTGGAGCAAGCCAGCATAAACATGGGGTGAATATAGCAACTGTGAAAACCCTTTTTTAAAACAGGTAAAGCAATGCTAAGAAAAAGTTAAGAAATGCTCAGTACTGAGCCTTAATCCAAAATTCTCCAACTGAGATGGGTCGTTTGTTACACTGTTTTGCCACAAGGGTGCAGGGGGGCCTCTTAATGTAAGATGCCTAGTTTTAGTACTCAGATAATGCCAAAAAGTCTAGATTCAGCAAATCTGAATCTAGCCTGTGCTATAAAATACACAAGTACTAGAAAATGTAAAGTGCTGGAAAATAGTCTCAAACAGCAAACAGATGAAACAGTAAAACAGCAAAACAGTTAAAATGGCTAAAAACATTTAAAAGTAGGTGGCAATTCAGTAATACACAGTTTAAATGTGCAGTAGAGTGATTACAATACTTATTTTTCTGTAGATTGCAAAGGATGCCTTGGATTTTGTTTGGATTTACTCCAGAGATCAGAGAGAGCACACCACTCCTAGAGCAGCTCCTGTAAACTGAGCACAGACCCTTGGGAAACATGTATACCTAATAAGCAAAATTTCCACAAAATGTCTTTATTACAAAATATCATATTTCATGAATTACATGACATCTCCTAAATATATTTTATATTAGTACAGCCAGAACTCATACGCATGTTGCCTTAGGAGAATTTTGCCTTGAAAATGTGGCATCAGTATTATTTTTTCCCTTAAGCATGAGTTAGAGGTTAGCAGCACCTCTACAGCAGCCACACCTGTTGAGCCAGACGTATATGTTCACCCTATATTTTCTCTCAGTATGCCATTGTCACGTTGATACTTTCACTATTTTTCCATTTATCACTTGATTTCTAACATCCATAAGCTTCCTCTCCGGTAGGCCAGAATGCATGTTTGCACCTTTAACTTTTTCCAAAAATCTTTCTTTTCTTCTAAAGTAGAGCAGTCAATGTCCTCTTACTCTTTTAATTTCCACTTAACATTTCCTGTTATTTTTTTTCTTTAAAACATATTTCTAATTTGATAACCACAAGCTACTAATTACTGTTTTTAGCTAAGTATAGCATTTCATCAACTTGGTTCTAGCTGATAAATTCCCAGCTGAAAGATCTTCTTTTCTTAAGTTATGCTGAACCAGTTAAAGTCAAAGATATATGTTGGGTTGTGTGGCATCCCCATCCATCCTGCTGTTTTAGCATGCTTAAGCTATTTTAAGCTGTTCGTTTCCCATTAGATTTTCTACAAATTTCTTAATCATGTTTTGCTTTTTATCTGTTCCATGACAACCATGTACAATGGGTGAATATCTTATCAGATACAAAATAACATGTGAAATCATAAACTTAATTACATGATATTTCTACCCATGAGTATTCCTTTGACTATTCTGTAGCAATAATCTGAGGTGGAACATATTGAATAAGATCATTTAGCAGCTTGTGGTTATCAGATTAGAAATATGCAAAATAGATAGTTAATTAGTTAAGATAAAATCCTATAGTCTATTAGCCAGTATTTTTGCAATAATTTGATGTAACTATTTAAATAAGGAAGTAGCCTATAGTTCTATAGTTTGCTGAGCCTGTAGTATGTTTTAATTATTATTTTTATGGAAAAATTATTATTCTAGCAACTTTCTTTGAACTTAAAACTGACTTCTGTCTCTAGTCACATTAGAAAAACAGCTAAGAATTCTAATAGTTGTTGATCTCCCAAGTTACAGAATTTAATAGGAAAACCAACTGCCAACCAATTTTAGAACTTTTTCTCCTTTATCTGCAGTGTGTTCTTTTGTTTGAGTTATATCAGACCACACACAACTACTGCCTTCATGAGATTAATGCATTCCATGTGAAATATACTAGTACCATTTTTAAACATTAAAGACTTCTGAATTGTCAAAAATGCTGTCAAAAATATTTAAATTTGAATGCACTTTCTTGTTCAGAGCATAATCTTTCACCACTTGTACACATAACACAGAATACTGACGTACTTCCTTAGCATTACATTTCTGTCTGTATCCACCAATGGTCACCCTTAGCTGAAGCATTCTCTTCTATTTCTGTGTTAAATAAAAACAAAGATAACAACACAGGAGGCTCAGATGCAAAAATGTACTAGTGTACACCAGGAGGCAAAAAACCATACAAGTACAGAGTTTTGTCTGACATGATGCAGGAAGTATAGAATATTTTATAGTGTTTACATTCAGGTTTTGCCCACCTTACTGACGTGGTTAGTCACAGGGCATCTACATCACTTTTACTAACAGTATTCTATTCATAAAGATTGCTGATGTTATATTTTTTAAAAAAGCTTTCCCATGGGAATAATACAGCCTTGCAAAACACCTGGTCAGTTATAATGTCTTTCTGTAAATGTTACTCCTTCAAGGTTTCAGGCCTGCTCGAATACAATAGTTGGTTCAGTCTTGTAATACACTTCTTTGTTCTTCTTGCAACATTTTCTCAACAGCTGTGTCTTATCTTGGTGACATTTACAAGGCCAATTGTCCCAGAGGAAGGAGAAGAAGATTTTCAATGCTTTATACATTTAATTTCCTGACCCAGCAGATAATCATTAGTGAAAAACATAAGCTTGCTGAGCTGGCTACTGCCAGGGTCAGAGTTCAAATACACTGCAGTTCCAAAGCTTCAAGCAATTACATGTAAAATCATTCTTATTGCCATATTATTAATAGAATAAAATGCATTATATACTATTTGCTTTTTAACTAGCACTTTATATATGTTCAAATACATATTTTTCTAACATTTTCCTCCCTTTTAATACTTTTATTCTATTCTGAAATATAAACAATGTCATTTCATCCCCTAGCCTTCTCTTTTAAGGATTTTCAACCAGGTAAGTCATTTAGTTTATACTTCGGAAAGAATTTCATCTGAAATAAATGTTTCCAACTCAATGTCTTGGTACAAAGTTTCAGTTACAGATATATCAATAAAATCTTTGATCAATCTTTTCATGCAGGGAATCCCACAACAGACACATGCTCCCAATAGGAGCAGACCCACACAAATAGCAATCAAGATGTTCATTAGGATAGAACCCCACCCACCAAACAGACTCTGGAAAAAGTTCATCAGTGGGTTTGGGCCTGGTTCAGTCATGGCCGATACCTGCTGTATTACCTCTAGGTGGTCATTAATTTCATGTCGATTGTCTGGTATAAACGCACAGCATTCTTCTTTGATAAGCACGCATGTACCACCTCTCGCCGCTAGGGTGAAGTCAAGAGCCATTCGATTTTGTAGCACAACAGTTCTCATTGCATTCAGTTCATCAGTCACTAGTTCGAGAGCAGAAAAAGTTGCATTACTCATTACTTCGAGAAGTTTTGACAGCTTTCTCAACTCCCAGATCAATTTGACTGCTCCATATGCTGGAAGTATTCCAGCCCAGGATATTACACTGTCACTCAAGTCCATATGAGTCAATTTTTCTTTGTTTTTTACGGAATGATGGTCTTTCCAGCCAGCTTCGATTTGTCCCACTGGATTTACAGGTTTTCCGATTGGACCTTCAGGTTTCCGGGCTACATCTCTCACATTTCGTATCTTACCTAGAGGTAATTCTGCAGTATGTCTTATGGCTGGAACCAGATAACCCAAAAAACAACTGCCGGACCAATTCTCAGGTAGCCATTTGTATGCCTTTTTCCCACAAACAAAATAACAGTTTTCTACTTTAGTACTGATGTGGGTTAATTCTGAATGAAAGATTTTCTTGTCTATAATAGACAGTTGTTTATGCAAAACAAGATTTCTCTTCACATCACTTAATGTTGTTTTCATTAAGCTCAAATATGAATCATAATTTGTATTACAAACAGTGCCTCTATCTTTAACTTTAATATAGCATTTATAAGATATGGTTATATTACAGTTACTCCAACCCACTTGAAGTGTATCATTCTTATAAAAACATACAATTCCCTTCTGTGTAATAGGCAAATACAATGCAATTTTGTCTTGTGATCTTACAGATCCTGTATCAAAAAGTAAATTCTCCCAAGTCTCATTTATCCCCAAGTGGACAGCGGACATTAACAGTCCTCCATATGCTGTTGGTATAGCAGTACAAACCCAGCAATTTGAAATGTTCATAGTCTCTACATATACACACTTCATAGCTAGGTATGTGTTAAAGTTTGGATGCCAGTCTATAGACAGTTCATCACGTCTCTCCACTTTCACTTGTGTGGTTACATGTAGGAAAAACCACAAGAAAAGGAAGGTCATCACAATCATAGTCAATAAATGCATGGTCAACAAGATGATTAAACAACATCTTTGGGGTTGATCTGTATTTTTACTCGTTTTGCTCTTGGCCATCCTGCCTTTGTTGTGTATCAGTCCCAAAATGTTTATCAAGTTGAAAATTTTTTACCGGTTTACAGTGCGTCAGATGGACCCAGGACGACCTCTCAGCAACTTTGACTGCAGTAGGCATTGCCAACAGTACCTGGTACGGTCCTTCCCACTTTGGACTCGTCCAATTCTTCCTCTTCGTAACCTTCAGCCACACCCAGGTCCCCGGAGTCAGCACTGCTTCTAGTGGTCCGGTCTGTCTTTTATCTGAAAAAGAGTTCAACTGCAAAATAGTTTTATTTGTTAACAGTTTTCTCATGTAGCTAGCTAATGAGCTGTCAGCCTCTAGTTCTGCAGGCATGAAAGCTTTCCACTGTGGCACATAATATGCCCTTCCAAATATCATTTCAAAGGGAGTCAAACCCTTTACATTTGGAACTGTTCTCATGCTCAGCAGTGCCAAAGGCAAACAGCAAATCCAGTTTTTCTGTGTCTCACTCACTAGCTTCCTCAATTTGTTTTTTAGAATTCCATTGTACCTTTCCACCAGTCCTGCAGACTGTGGGTGGTAAACACAATGATTCTTTAAGGAGATTCCAAAGAATCTCCCAAGCTGGTGAATCGTCTGATTAACAAAATGTGTCCCATTGTCACTATAAATCCTTTCCGGTATGCCAAATCTGGGAATTATTTCTTTTACTAGGGCTTTTGCCATGGTTGCTGTATCCAGATTTTTAGTTGGAAAAGCTTCTACCCATTTTGAAAACATATCTATAATTACTAAACAGTATTTTTTCCCTTCACATTTATTCAATTCTATGAAATCCATACAAATAGTGTGGAACGGATATGGTGGTGTAGGAAAACTCCCTTGCTTGGGTTTGAATGCCCCCTGTGCATGATGTTTGTTACAAATATGGCATGCTGCACAAAATTTTTTTGTATAATTTATGAATCCGTATGTTTGGAATATTTGATTTACTAACTGTACCATCCCCCCTGTTGAGACATGGCACTGCCCATGGCTCAACAAAGCTGCATATCTAAATAAATTAGACGGTAATATTGTTTTTTTCTCTTTGGAGACATACAGTCCATTTTCAAGGATTGCACCTCGTTTCTCCCATTTTTGTTTTTCTGCTTTTGTAGTTAGTGTCTGCATTGTTTTTAACATTTCTAGATCTAAAATCTCAGAGGGTTGTAATTCCTCGGTTAAAAGTAAAGTTTCTGAGTCTGAGGCTGCTTGCTTTGCAGCTGCATCAGCTTTTGCATTTCCTTTTGAAATTCTATCCTGTTGTTTTGTATGAGCTAAACATTTACAAATAGCTACTTTAGTAGGTAACTGAATAGAATCTAATAAGTTCAAAATAAGTTGTGCATGATTAATCGGTTTGCCATTAGATGTTATCATTCCCCTATTTTTCCATTGTTGCGCAAAAACATGCACTGTAGAGAAAGCATACTGACTGTCAGTATATATGTTTACACATTTATCTTTCGCTAGAGTGCAAGCCCGTGTTAAGGCTATCAGTTCTACTGCTTGAGCAGATAGGTTATGCTGTAAAGGTTGGGCTTCTAAGATCTCTGTATCTGTAACTACTGCATATCCTACTCGATTTCTCCCTGTACGACCCCTTCTGCATGAGCCATCCACGTAAAATGTCACCTTGGCATCATCCAAGGGCATAGCAGTGAGGTCTTGTCTGGGCAAAGTTATTAAGTTATTTGCTCAATTTCCTGCAGGCAGCTGTGCGGCATGCCATCCACAGGAGTCGGAAGTAAAGTTGACGGGTTTAATGTTGTACAATGTTCAATTACCATATGAGGTTGGCTCAGCAGTATGGTCATACATGAAAGATGTCTAGCAGGAAATAGATATGCTATTTTTTCTTGCAGTAAAATTACCGCGACTGCATGAGGCACTCTCAATGTGAGAGGGTGGAATAACACCACTGAGGCCAAAGCCTGTACTGCCATTGCAGCTCCGACCACTGCTTGCACACAGTGAGGCAACGATCGTGCCACTGGGTCTAACGGTGATGAATAGTAAGCTATACCCCATAGCCCGTGTTAAGGCTATCAGTTCTACTGCTTGAGCTTATCCCCATGCTGTTGCGTCAGAACTGACGTCATATATCCCTGTTTACAATCTATGGTCTGAAAGAATCTTTTGTGGTAATTCAGAAGTCCTAAAACTAATGAAGAAGCTATCAATTGTTTTAGTCTGCAGAAAGCTATTTCTGCTTCGGGTGTCCATTGTAATATATCTTGTGCTGCATTGGTGTTTTATATATTAAATCAGCCAGTGGAGCAGATTCTAAAGCATAGTTTGATATCCAGCTTCGACAAAAATTAGTTGTTCCCAAGAAGGACATCATTTCCTTCTTGGTCGCTGGTTTAGGTGCTTGTAAAATTGCTGTTTTCCTGTCTTCGTCTAATATTCTTCCTTCATTGGATATTACATATCCCAGGTATCTGACTTGTTTTTCCCAAAGTTGTAACTTACTCTTGTTTACTTTATGTCCCTGTGCTGCCAAAAATTTCAATAATGCTATCGTATCCTCCCTGCATTGATGCTGGGTGGGAGCTGCTAGCAAAATGTCATCTACATAAAGTAGAATCTGACTACCTCCTGGTGGGGTAAACCCTGCCAGGTTGCTTGCCATTTCTTGTGCAAATATCATTGAACTTTCACAATATCCCTGTGGTAGCCGAGTATAGGTATATCTTTTACCCTGAAATGTAAATGTAAACCAATACTGGATATCAGGATGTATAGGTATTGAAAAGAAAGCATTGCTTATGTCTACTACTGTAAAATATTTTTGTTGCGGCTTTAAATCGTTCAACAAGGTGTGTGGATCTGGCACCGTAGGTGCTCTAGGTATTATTGCATTGTTTACAGCTTGTAAATCCTGTACCATCCGCCATTCCCCGTTTGTTTTTTAATAGGAAATAGAGGGGTATTACATGGTGAATCAAGAGATTCTACCAGTACTCCTTCCTTGAGTAATGCTGCTATTATAGGCTTGATTCCTTGCTCTGCATCTTTCCTCAAGGGGTATTGTCTTTTTTGTGGTCTAAATGCTGATTTTGGTGTAATAGTAACTGGTCCTGCTGTTTGAATAAGTCCTACATCTGATTTGCCTGTTGACCAAAGAATCTTTGGTATGTCACACAAGGCTTTTTCTTCTTCTTCTAATAAGAATGCTAATCAGCTGTCTTCACTAGTTTGTAAGTGTACAGCTGGATGTGTCTGTCTTAGCCAATTCAATTTCTGTTTTTGTATTCCCTGCTCTGATAATTCTAAATCAGTTTGTTTTTCCCATCTTGTTACTTTTTCTCCTAAGTCCGCCCATTTCATATTCTTATTTTTCATCAAGCTGACATGTGGTAGTCAATTAGATTTGTACAGTGTCATGAATTCCTGAGGTAATGAACAGCTTACCACACTGTTTCCCTCAGTATCCCAATACAAGGTTCGTAAAACTAATCTGTTAGCGGGATTTTTGAATAATTCTTGCTCATATTCTTTATCAGGTCCTGGCATGCTACAGTAGTATAGAGTACAATGTAACAAATGCTGTTGGTCAGTGTCAAGGGAGGGGACCTTACTGATGGCTACATTCATCAGTTCCTCAGTTACTGCCCCTGGACCAGTCGTAACTAGGTCCTGGCTGTACGAGTAAAAAGTCTCACCCTCCGGTCGCACCACGAAAGTATCCATTTGTCTTTGTGCCTCCATACCCTGCATAGTGGGAACTACCGCTATTCCAAATATCTGCATAAGATCTCTTCCCAGTAGGTTTACTGGACATTTTGCAGAAACTACAATTTTACTTTTCTGAGTCATACCTGAAACATTGTCAGTTATTGCTATATCATGGGAGAGTGGCTCCCTATATAGCTGTCCGTTTGCTGCTTTTACTAATATATAATCAGGTGATTTGGAATATTCTGGTAACTTGGAGGGGTGTATCAAAGTTCGTGATGCTCCTGAGTCACACAGGAATTTTACTTCCCTCCCCTCCACCAGAAGTGTGACTTCCAGTTTTGTGTCTGCCAGATAGAGCTCCAAGCTCAGTAATGCCAAATCTAAAATTTCACTTTCTTCATCCTCTACATCTGCTTGCACTTCCTCTATTCCTTCTACTACATTTACATTTGTCCTTTGTTTGTTAGCCTTTCCTGATGATTTCTGACTTTCATCACTTTCATATAGTCAGTCCTCATCACCCTTACTTTCTGTAATCACCTTTTTATTTAGCCTGCAATCCCTTGCTAAATGGCCTTTCTTTCCACACTTAAAGCACTCACCTTTCTTTTTTCTCTCTTCAAAATCTTCTGACCGTTTGTCAGATTGTCTATTTCCCTGGGCATTTTTCTTACCCTTTTTACTGGACTGTACTACAAAAACCTCAGCTCCATCTTCAGCAGTGAAGACTTGTGTCTTCTTTTTCTTTTTACTATTAAAGTGTCTTTCAGCATGTCTAGCATATTCAAATAAGGCTTGTAGCCTACTTGTCCGATGATCTATCATATGCTTGGTAATAAAGCTACTGATAGGTGCAATGCAACCTTTCAAAAATGCATTTTTCAGTTGCTGCTCATACGAGGTATCATGTGTCTGATTTTCAGGAATAGCCATACCACTATGGTTATTGAAACATTCCAATAATCTACCATAATACCCATCTACAGTTTCATTATCTTGTTGTATGCATTGGTTAATGCAAGTCCAATCTGCTCTAGGTTTCCATTTTTCGGAAATTCGGTCTGTAAGACCTTTTACTCTCTTGTCTAGTTCTGCGTCACTATGTGGGAGTGGTTTAAGCTCTGCATTACGAGGATTCCAGGTGCCACAAATCATGTGCCAGTCTGGACCCACAATTTGTCTAACTACCTTTTCTACTTCTTCCTCATTCAAGTGGTAACTTAGTCTCATACCTTGTAAATCTTGTAAAAACTTTGTGTAATTAACTTTTGGATGAGGGATTCCCTCTGTAGCTTTCCGAATATCTTCCGGTGTCCATGCTCTGTATACTAGAAGGGTTGGGTCCTGCCCTTCCTGTCCTGCCTGAGGATTTGGTACCTCGATTAGTGGAAAATTTCTTCTTCATTTTCCTCCAGTGTGTTTCTCCCTATTTGATACAAGTCTGTGTCCCCAAGTGTTTTACGTGTCCGGGACCTAGTTTCAATAGGATCTCTAACAAATGGTTTTAGTGTTCTTGTGACATCAGGATAATGTGGAGGTGGACCAGCTTGTCCTCCTGCTTCATATCCTGAAAAAGGCATCGGAGGGGGTGGGGGAGGAGGAGCCATTGCTATTACTATATTATTATCCTCTTTATCTAAAAATAACGTCTTAGCATTTTTATTTTTTTGTTCCCTTCGGTTTACTTCCTCAATCCACCTGTGTGCCTGAGGAATGCCTAATCATCGTTGTTTTTTTGCCTGACCTTCTGCGTCAGATTTAAGTTGCTTTAAGAGTTTAACTAATGAAATTTTACCTAATTTACCATCAAATCCGTATTTATTAACCCATTTTGTATAATACCTAACATTATCAGCCCGTTGTAATTGCATATATTTTACGTCTTCAGTTAGGGCCGGATCTCGCGATGTTTTAGTGCACTGATTTCCCATACTAAAAGAAAATGTTACGTAACCTTTTTCACCACGTGGTATTTCAATTCCTTATACAGTTTATCTAGAATGACTGCCTACCTTATTCTGTTTCCCTGATCTCTGACAAAATATACAGTAATTTCCTTTTGTCCCTGATCTGTATAACAAATCTTCTGACAATAGTATTTACTGCAACCTAGTCCCTGATCTAAAACAGAAAAAAGGCAAATGTCTTCCTACCTGAGCCTCCTGAGTCGACCAGTTCGAGACCGCTCTTCGGTCGCAGATCAGAAAGTGGCCAGCCTCTCAAAATGACAATTCAGTCGGAGGTCTTTTGTATTTCAAGAAGAACCATTTCGGTAGCTTCTCCTGTGCAGTGTTCGACCACCGGTACACTCTGATCTGTAGCTGTCTGAGGGTTTCCGATGATTCAAGAAGGACAAAACTGTTAAATAAAAACAAAGATAACAACACAGGAGGCTCAGATGCAAAAATGTACTAGTGTACACGAGGAGGCAAAAAACCATACAAGTACAGAGTTTTGTCTGACATGATGCAGGAAGTACAGAATATTTTATAGTGTTTACATTCAGGTTTTGCTCACCTTACTGACGTGGTTAGTCACAGGGCATCAACATCACTTTTACTAACAGTATTCTATTCATAAAGATTGCTGATGTTATATTTTTTAAAAAAGCTTTCCCATGGGAATAATACAGCCTTGCAAAGCACCTGGTCAGTTATAATGTCTTTCTGTAAATGTTACTCCTTCAAGGTTTCAGGCCTGCTCGAATACAATAGTTAGTTCAGTCTTGTAATACACTTCTTTGTTCTTCTTGCAACATTTTCTCAACAGCTGTGTCTTATCTTGGTAACATTTACAAGGCCAATTGTCCCAGAGGAAGGAGAAGAAGATTTTCAATGCTTTATACATTTAATTTCCTGACCCAGAAGATAATCATTAGTGAAAAACATAAGCTTGCTGAGCTGGCTACTGCCAGGGTCAGAGTTCAAATACACTGCAGTTCCAAAGCTTCAAGCAATTACATGTAAAATCATTCTTATTGCCATATTATTAATAGAATAAAATGCATTATATACTATTTGCTTTTTAACTAGCACTTTATATATGTTCAAATACATATTTTTCTAACATTCTGTTATTTTCAGAATAAATGGTTTATATTTGATTGCTCTTTTTGTAATATACCATCACATACATGCATCTTGTCATCTAACTTTCCCTTTATTATTTTGTAACTCAAACTCTTGCTTATTTTCTTTTCACATTTCATTTTAGATTCAGTTTTACTTTTAAAGCATCTTACTAAATCAGACTTGCATTTTCAAAGTCATTAATGATCTCTTCTATTTTTCTTAACAAGTATCTCCTAACTTCTCTCTTTCTAAAAACTCTTTCTACATTTTTATGTCATAAATGACAAGCCATCAGTAACTCAGCAATGGCATGATTAAAAAAATAACTCTCCTTTAAAGAGTTAAATGCCCCTTAAACTATCTTTAATTGAAACATGGATCATATTCTAGCTTGTGTGATGATATTTCTTATAAATATAAACCCTTTGATTTAATTATTCCTCTTCCTCAATATATCTACCCATTCCCCTTTGATATCTCTTATTTGAGTACTTTGACAGTATCATGCCTTGAACTGGATTTCGGATTATAGTGACATTTCCACACATAATCTGATTTGTAGTTTCTTTTAGTCTTGCCCATTTACTGAAAAAAATACTAAAAAAAACATCAGTGAACACTATGTCTTGCATGGATAATCCAAATTTTCTCACAGTAAATGTTTAATCTATTATTCCATGTTTCACCTATGAATATTACTACAGTGAACTCTACCTTTGATTACACTTGTATTCATTTTATGTAAATAGCTGCTGCTCTTTCACCACCTCCAACTTTGCTATCTATTTTGAATTCCTGAAAGGCATTCATCATGAGCTTATTTTTGTTTTGTCCTGTCAGTTTTAGATCCTGTAATAAGACAACTTTAACATGCTGTTACATAAAGTGATCTGTTCATGTTTTTGGTAAATCACAGCATCTAGTGAGTAAGTGCAAAAAATGCATTTGTGTCATTTCACATTTACTTGAGCAATTTAAAAAATAAATAAATAAGCTTCATGCACTTTTTATTAAACCACAGCCAAAATAAAACTAGTGTATGCCTTGTGACTTCACTGTAGGAATAGATAGTGCATTATTTATAGGTTTTAATGGGCTTCTCTTTGTGCATTATAGTGTGCATATTAAAGTCTATGAACGCACTTGATGCTTTCCATCTCATGTGTCGTTGTTGTAAGGAAAGAGCTATTTTCAAACATTTTTTCTTTGCAAAACAATGGCTAGAAACCCTCATCAATATTGCAGAAATAGTGTTTGGTACTTTGTGTAGTAAGTGATGCAGTGCAAAGGTGAGGAAAAATATGACCAATACACATTACATTTACTGAACATCTTTTCCCCTTTTAGTAAAATTTGACATCTTCTAATGTCCAAGTCTTTTCAGCAGTATCCCTACTAAAAAAAAAAAAAGACAAAAAAACTAAACTAAAAAATTCCCACTTTAGCAAAAAAAATCTTATTCCTCTTTATCTGTAGTCCATTTGTTCTAGAAAACCATCATAAAATTAAAGTTTCAATTATTAGAATTCAGTTACTTACAGTTAAGAATGTATTAATTCAATCTTTTACATCTACAAATTATAATAACACTCAAAGCAGAATATGTGTACTGCTTATCAAAAACTGACTGCAATGCACATTTCTGTACTGTAGGATTTTTCAAAGTAAAATAAAAAATGCTGCACATGCCTCATAGCAACAATACAGAAGCATTTCAGTAATAATATTTAATCATTCAGACGTATGACCAACACATCTTAAATTTTTTGGCTAATTGTGTAAAAGTAAGATTATAAACAAAGTAAGGTGTATCCCTTATCAGGAAAAAAACTGCAGTGAGCAGTTCTGTACTGCTGGTATACTTTAAGTTGCTTTTCTATATTGCAACAGGCTTACATAACTATCAATTCAGCTAAAGAAATCTTCTTCTTCTTCTGGCTTTTCCCAGTTAGTGGTTGCCACAGCGGATCACATGTCCGCTCATGATTGGCAGTGGAGTTTTATAGTGTTGAGTTGCCAGCCCAGCACCCAATCTTCCAAAGAAGGCACACACACGCACTCATATCTAGGGCTTAGAGTGTTCAATCCACCTACAGCATGTCTTTGGGATGTGGGAGGAAACCGGAGCACCCAGAGGAAACCCACACAACCACAGGGAGGTCATGCAGACTCCACACAGAAGGCACCCCAGCTGAGGATCAAACCAGAAAACCTCTTGCTGTGAGGCAACAACGCTAACCACTGCACCACCGTGGCCGCCCTAATTCCACTAAAGAAATACACATTAAAAATTGACAAACCTGCATGCCTTAGCAATCCCGTATAATTATGATGGACCCTAACCTAATTAGGAGTGAATTTAAACCTTCCTTGATCATCAACATAGCCTGATCAGAGGCTTCTTAGACATCAAATAAATAAATAACTAAATAAATAACTAAGTAAATAAATAAAAAATAAAATAAAATGATCTCTCACACTCCAAACCAAGCAACACCCAACACAACCATAGTAACTCCTCTAGACAGGTTGACATCTATGGCTTCTTCCCTGTTTAATTTCAAAAGCTTTAAATAAAAAAAGGAGGAGAACATGTAAAAATTATAGACATAAGAAAGTCAGCTAAACTGTAAATTATGCAGCCAACATTTTATAGAAAAAGCATAAAATTATATTTATAAACAACAACTATGCCACATTTTTAATCTGATGTGTACTCTAGGCACACCCCATACCCTTATAACTTTGTTTATCATCAATTCACTTAGAAATCAAAAACTCCAAATCAGCATCAAAATGCATTCCAATTGACATACTTTGCCCACTGATGAAGATTGTTGTAAAACTGCCTCCTTCCCTGTAACACAAAACAAATAACATGGAGTCTGGAGCAACCTCTTAACTCCCATAGGCTAATGAGCACAGTATGTAATAGCGGGTTGTTGGAACGTTAGATACCAGGGACTTTTAAATATTAGTCTAAGTCATGTAAAAAGTTAAACGAACAACATCTTTCTTGCACAGAGCCTTTTCATAACAATATGATGCATGGAGGGAGGGCAATAGACAACAGGATACATTCTAAATAGTAGTATAAGTCACTTATAAGTTTAATAGATCAACAAGTTTTGCAGCACAAATCATGTTTTGAACAAAAAAAAAGTATTGCTGAAATAGTAGTCATCAGAGGCAAACATTTACAGTATTACAATGCTACTATTTTATAATGTTAGAGACTGGACCAGGGTCTTGACTGAGATCTTTATTTGTTGTTCTCCATTTAGACTTAGTCTAATAAACTTTAACTTCAAACCACAAATCCAGTTTATTTCTAAAACTACCCATGCTATTTGGATATTTATCTTCAGTTGGTAATAAATTCCATTTGGATCCAGATCTAGTATTAAAATAGTTCCTACCTAACCTAGTTCTCAAGTCATTTATGTCAATGACAATCTGATCATTTCTAGTATTTTATTTGAAGCTCCAAAAAGGTAATTGCCAAAGTACCTCCAATCAGCTAATCTCTCATACTACCTGTATTCAATATGCAGATGACTCCACTATAATCTGCACAGCTACCTCTCAAACTGAACTTCAGACTCTTACCCAAAAAGCCTTTAACACAGTAGAACAATGGTTCTCACAACGCTGCCTCCTACTCAACCCCAAGAAAACTAAGCTACTACTCTTTTCACCAACACGAAATCACATCCCCCTAAATTTCACTATTACTTCCAATAACAGTACTAGTATTTCTCCGGACACCACCACAAAATTATTAGGAATTACTATAGACAATAACCTTAATTTTGAAAATCACATTAACTCTACCATAAAATCTGTGAACAAAAAAATAGGAAGCTTATACAGTATCAAACCCTTTCTTACTCCAGCTACTAGAATTACCCTAGCCAGAACTCATCTGATCTCTACTTTACTTTATGCATGCCCTGTTTATACCAATCTCTCAAAAAAAAATGTCAATAAACTAGTTATATGCT